>NC_135658.1:101193081-101493081 GCF_964188315.1 Podarcis muralis | reverse complement strand
TTAGTATACAGTAAATACCAGAAGCCATTTTACCAATGGCTGTCAATGGCAAAAGTTTCTTCACTTCTATCTTGATCATGATGCATGTTGATTCCATTGACCAGTAGAAAGCTGAAGGCTCAGAACTGGCTATTCTGAGTCAAATCAAGTTGATTAATTGATATAGTTAGATAGATTAGTGCCATGCCATTATTTTTGGCCAATCTGATTTTGGCCATTCACAGGGGTGTAGGTTGAAAGAGAAATGAGCCCAAAAAGGGAGGGGGGGCAATAATAATAGGAGAATCATACAGAGATTTCCAGAGACTATGGATAATGCATTTCATTATTGTCAATAGCTATTGATGGTGCCTCAGTCACAGTCATTTTACATATGCTGCCTGTTATGATTGGTGTTGACTACTAAGTCAATAGAAAGTTATCACTCGGGCCTGCAGGTCTCCTTGCCACTGCTGTGTAATATTAAAATGTCATTACTGAATCCCCAACTTTTTGCTTTGCCGTAATATTCTCTGTTGATCACTTGCTTGAACTGAAATTTAAAACTGTCACCCCTTGCAGAAGTGATTCAGCTACACTTTTAAGGAAAGTTAAATTAAATATTCATTCAAGGACTGCATTTCAAGTTCAAACTGACTGATGCTCCTTAAGGCAGAAATATATTTAAGTTGCAGCTGAACTCCCCCCGCCCCTTTTTTTAAGGGAAGAATTTTAAAAATTCTCCAGGTCTATTTATTAGGACTGAGCAAACAGTCGCAAGATGCATTTATTCTGAGCATCAGAATAGAATATTTCCTCTGTCAAGCAAGATTTTGCTTGGCACTGTTAACTATGGCTTCAAACATGCAGGACATGTTAAAGCAGCAGCAATTTAGAAACCGGTTTTGATTAATCACAATGCATAGCCAGAAACAACCCTGCTTCAGCTTCTGAATCGGATGTACATCCCTGCTATTAGATGTACACAACTGTTTTAATTGTAAATATGGGAGTATTAATCTGCAACAAACCTGGAGAACCTGCGACCCAATATGCACACTGCAGCTTTTTAGCTCCTTCTCAGCTACCCTACTTTTAAAAAAAAGTTTTAAAAATGTTAATAGAGGGCCCAATTTTTATTTGAACCAAATGGTATTGGGAAGGAGGATTAACTATTACCTCAGCAGCCATCACCCTAGTGGTTACCATCCTATATACATTAATATTAGACTGGGGCAAAACCATTGATGACCATGGGAGCTTTCCTGCCCACCACAATGCTAACTAACCTGCTATTTAAGGTTCTTTTATATACAAAAGTGACATGGTTATTAATGCCAATTTGATTGCCATCTAGTTTGGCCCTTAATGCAACTGCTCTAAGACAGATTTTTCACAAATGCTCATAGTAGTGATCTGGGGGAAATCAATACTATAGTGGTGGCAAGAGATGAAGCTCTAGGCCTTATTGGTCTGGATAGCATCTACCTGTGAGTACATAAAGAGCTAAAATGTAAAGACTGCTGATCTTCTAAGAAAAATATGTAATTTGTACCTAAGATCAGGGTCAACACCTTAAAACTAGAAGATGAACAATATAGCACCCAATTTGAGAATGGATCCAGGGGAAATCTGGTAAATTACAAACCCATTATCTTAACTAGAAAACACTATTAAATATAGAATTACCAAGCATATGGAAGAATAAGTTTTGCTGAAGCAGAACCAGCATAGCAGATAAGAGTGGGATGTAGTGATAAGGTAGTTTGCCCAAAGGGTACCTGCAAAGCCCTTTCAAGGCATAGGGGAAGAATGAATGGGGTTTCTGAAAATTAGCCAGAAGCCCATTTCAAAACACTGCAGGAAATGGTTGGCGAAAAAGGTCACCTGCAAATAAATACTCTTACTTACAATTAATAGCCTTCTCTCCTACCAACAAAACATTTTTATTTTATTTTTTTGAACTAGTGGGGATTATCAGAGGAAATAGGTTGAATTGATGGTGCCGGGAACCCTGAATTCAGAACATGTCTCATACAGAAAATCCTACCTATAAAGGTAAAGTTAAAAAAGCATCCTAAATGAAGCAAGAAAAAGTTACTTATCAAGTGATCATTTTGCTTTTCAGTTCAATCATAAGCAAATTTAGTTACAGTTTTGACTTCTATAAATCTTCAGATCTGCTTTTCACATTTTCCGTGCAAGATGCATTTGTCTAAGCTGTTAAAATACCAGGCATATTTCCACACTTGTGAATTTTTTCAAGGGGTTAAAAAAAGCCCCATTTTCTTCTCTCTCGCCTTTCTTTCTACTTGAAAGCTTAAGTCACCACCTAGTACTAAATGTGGTTGTGTTGTAAAATTACTTGCTGATTAAACTTGGCTTCTGGCTAGATCAGTGTCATACCTGAATCATGAAAGCAGGACTTAGGAAACTAATTACAGAACAAACATTCTTTTATCTCCATTTATTTCCAATGATAAGCCCAGCAAGAAATAATTATTGTTAATTTATGTTTACCAAAACACAGAAGAAAACTATCTTCTACCAAGGGATACATCCTGGTATTAACCGATTGATTCAGAGAATACAAATCACGAAAAGCTAATGCCAATCTGTCTTTGGGGGGGAATCCAACCCCCCTTTTAATCTGTTGCTATTAATTACAATAGCAATCAATAATTGTTCCTCATTGATCAAGCCTCTTGTATTGTAAGTCAGACAAGAAAATGAGCTACACAAACAGTTCTTTTCTCCCTGGCTGCCTAAGAACAACATGAGAAGAAATTGAACATTATGGTCATGCCTCGTGGGCCTCTGGAGAAAGAGCAGCACTTTCTTTTCACACCATCTGTGTGCTACTGACAAAATCCCCATCACTGTGAAGGAGGGAAGGACCAGTATACAGTGGTACCTCTGGATGGGAATGGGATACGTTCCGGAGCCCTGTTCGCATCCTGAAGCGAACCCAACCCGCGTCTGCGTCTGCGTGGGTCGTGATTCGCCGTTTCTGTGCATGCGCGTGACTTCATTTTGAGATTCTGCGCATGCACGAGCGGCGAAACCCGGAAGTAATGTGTTCTGTTACTTCCGGGTCACCGCGGAGCGCAACCTGAAAACGCTCAACCTGAAGCAACTTCAACCCGAGGTATGACTGTATTGCAAGGGTCCCTGAGAGATGCAATGTATAAATATTCTGCAAAAAGCGATACATTGAAACTCTGAGGCATGTTGGACAGGGCAGTTGTTATTGCTCCTAGCACTGCAAAAAGGGCCAGAAATGTAGCTTCTTTTTTCTCCCATATAAGGGAATAGTCACCATTTGTCATGTAGGATATATTCCAGAAGACTCTTGAGAAAAGCACTAACCCTGTGTTATACAGTAAGCTTGGATCCTAGAACAGTAGGCAGGTAGGATCCTAGAATGCAACAACTGATTGGCTTGCAGGAGAAGACCATTCAGGCTCCAGGAGGAAGTTAATCAGCCTATTAGGCTGGTAGGATCGTAGGATGCAACAGCTGATTGGCCTGCAGGAAAGGGCCAATCAGGCTCCAGGAAGGAAGCAGAATCAGCCAATCAGATGGGACTCATTGTGTAAATAATGTATATAACAGCCTGAGGTTGGGGGGGGGGGCAATTCAATCACTGTTTTACAAGCTGCAATAAAGAGCATGAAATCACTGCAGGACTCCAAGTATATTTCACCCTGGTAACCCCAAAGCCTGCTATAACAATAATTATTTGCCTCCTCAGCTGCGTACTGGACCGTGGCCCAGTTTCACAGAACTCCATTAGAACTGAACCAGACGCTTTCCAATTAATTTGCATTCCAAGCCCCAAATTTAATTTCTTACTCTTATTATTTATTAAATTTCTATACCAAGCTTCATCTGAAGATCACAGGGCAGCTTACAATATAAAAACACAAAAAATACCATACCGGCAAACAAAAATAATAACCCTGCCCCCAACAGTTTAAAAGGACTACACATTCTTTAAAACCTTCAAGGGTTTTTTGTACTGTTATTGTAACTATTTTTAGCTGTTTTGTAGTATGTTTGCAAATTTCCTTGAGACGTATGTAAAAGGCAGTAATAAAAAGCAGATAGTCGTACATCTGCGTAAGTATATGTTGGATGTACTCGGAACCAAACTGATGGACTTTTGATTCAGCATGCAGATGGTTCTAATCAAAGATGTATGAAACTTCCGCAAGAAACTTCACTGTCTTATTGACATTCTGTTAACCTTCTTACAAATCTTAATAAATTGGAGTAGGAACCTCAAAATTTGGCATTGGGTGGAATTTGGTGCTAATGCAGAGATCTGAGAAAACCCCTTCCCCCATAAATAATCAGATAATTTTGTACATTTCTTCACAATTTATAGAAGTGATTTGTCCTAGAAAGTCATTCAAAAGTAAAAGACGAGGGCTTTCTGCTCTGAAGAAATTTGATGGTAACTTTAGTTCAGCAGGAAGTATTTCTAGTATTTTCATGTCATCTTGGATGGTAACACGTCTTTTGATGTCCATTTGTCCTTTATATGCCCACCAGCACACTGATGAGATGAAGAACAGATCAAGTTTAGGGTCACTATATTTAACATATCTGAGATTTACATTCCCTGTCTCAAATCTGGGCACTCTACATAACTGAAAATCAATCAATCTCTTGATGTCCTTGTGAATTTCACCTGTGGAGTTACTTAGCAATTGCATATATCTGAAACCAAGAAACCCTCATTCCATTGTACAAGTGTATCTTACTATGCAGAAATCCTTCAGCTCATTCACTTTCAAGGAAGACAGTGTTGAAGTAATATGCAATCCAAAAAAGCTGAGGATTGTTTTGCACTTCAGGTCTAACATGTTTTAACTGGGGGTTTTAACCTACATATCAAAATAGCATCTAAATTACTTATTGAGTACATAGCCACTTGGTGTTTTAAATATAAAACGACTTAGCAAATTACTTTTCATAAAATAGAGACCGTGGTTCCCGCAGGCACAAAGAGGCCCACCAATGCCTCCCATGGCTCATGTGAAAGGTCTCAGTAAAAAGCCCCTCAAAAAATCCATAATGCACAAGAGACTGTTTTTCCCTCTGCTCAATTCATGTTTGCAACACCCTCTTGAATATGCCCACATTTAATTGTTTGCCAGGAATGGACACCTTTCCTCCCTTCTGTTCTGAACAGAGGAGAAGGTCAAAGAGCCTCTCTGGGAGCAACTGAGGGAGTGAGGTGGCAGCTGATGAAAGTGGGAAGGGGATATGCCCACACTAGTTGGTGGTCCTGTCCTTTTCTGCTCTTTCAGATATGGAAGCCATTTTGTATTATACCGTGTTCCAACAGCACCTATTTTGTATTATTGTCATGCCCTGCCCCACCCCCACAGCAGCCATTTTGTGACTGGAGCCCATGGCACTATCTCAAAATCCAAATTTGCCCAGCAGTCAGAGAAACCTAGTGACCCCTGCCTTAAAGCAACAATTTTAAAATAGTCTATCAGGAAGGGCAAAAATCCCTTAATCAATGCACTTTTTAAAGTCAACCTACAATGTAGTCCTTTGAGGATGTTCCCATCTACATAGAAAAAAATCAGTGTCCCCAAATTTCAGCTAGTTACATGTTTAACAAACAAAACAAAACAAAACATTCTTCCGGAAAGCAGATATAAATGCCCATATGGTGTTGGCTCTAAATCCTTTTTTTAAAAAAATGATATTGCTGTTTTCCCCAGCCAATGCAAAGTGTTGTGGTAAAAATATATGTCCCATGGTTGGTTGGTTTCTCTGCAAACAAAAAATTGATTTGGGGAAGCAAACGTCAACTGTAATTCTAATCCTCTAGTGCTGATAGAGCTAGGACAGCCCACAATGTTGGCCCCCAGGCCTTAGACTTCCTACCCATGATATAGAAGGAAGGAAGGAAGGAAGGAAGGAAGGAAGGAAGGAAGGAAGGAAGGAAGGAAGGAGGGAGGGAAGGACCTTCCACCCATGAGCAGGCAGGGCTTCAGATGCAGCAAAGGATCTCATGCTCTACAACTCCTTGCCCCCTCATTAGGATTACTTTGCTCAGTGCCCTTCTGCTGACACCACAAACATGATTTTTTGGGGGGTGGGGCATTTTACTACACTGAGATATGTTGAAATTTGGCCAGGAGTAATAAACTGTCTACAGAATCCGTGTGCAAGGGTTAATTTATGACCATCCTTGCCATCCTGTTGGCTGAACTGCAATTAATGCTTTCTTTCTGTTAAATGGCCAGCTTGGATACTTGGGAGAAGTTTTTTCACACCTTCACGTTAGCAGGGAAAAAGTTGACTAACCAGATATTCTGACAGAAAAGGGGCACACAACTGATTAGGTTTTCATGAAATTAATCCATAATTCTACCATCTGGAACAATGCTAGATTAACCTTTGAACTTCTGAGTACGAAACTTTGCTGAAATCAGTAGGGCCTCTTCAAGAATAATAATGGAGAGATGCACAGCTGTCTTTGTAGACTTCTAAATTGCCTTTCACTTTGGAAAGCAATTCCCAAAAGATAATTAATGCAATCTCAACTTGCTTTGCACTTCTGTCTTATTAAAGAATTTCTGCTCATTGTGGTCAGAAAAATGCCCCTGACTTTGGAGGCTAATCTACACCACAGCTCTTAAGTTGTCAGCCCCAAAATATGCAAAGTTCTGTTTTGATCTGCCAATGCTATGGAGTACACTGTGAAGCATAAAGTATGTGAGGCAGCATCTTAACATGTCCAGGAAGCTCTCCAGCTCCCGCTGTGATGCTGCCTCGCATGTTCTGAGGTTCCCATGTGATGAGTGGGGGGAGAGAGAGCCATGTGGTGTAGCAGTTAGTGTCAGACTAGGCTCTGGGAGACTTGGCCACAAAGCTCACTGGGTGACGCTGGACCAGTCACTGCCTCTCAGTCAAACCTACCTCAGAGGGTTGCTGTGAGGATTAAATGAGGAGGTGGAGAACCATGTACATCACCTTGAGCTTCTGGGAGAAATTGGGGGTGGGGTTAGAAACGCAGTAAGTAAATAAATAGAGCGACTGTCCTGTGAGAAAATGTGCTGCTTAGTTTGGGGCTTTTTAGCTTAGAGAAAAGGTCAGTAAGGGTACATACAAAGGCATTTGCCATGATAAAGGCATACAAACCTTTGCATGGCATGGAGGAAAGACTTATCGAGAGAAGTTTTTCCTCTGTCTCTCATAAAACAAAACTGAGGGAAGTTGAATGTTGGAAGAGGCAGGACAGGCTTCTTCAGGCAGCATAGGAATATGCTCCTGCAAGAAATAGCTGGATAGTTTTAAAAGGGGACTGGGCAAATTCATTGATAAGGCTATAAGTGACCACTAGCTACCTCCAGTATTGGAAGTTTGGGGTTTTTTGCCTCAGGATGCCTGTTGCTGGGAATCACAGCTGAAGAGAGGGTGGCTGTACTCTGGTCCAGCATGCAGGCTTATCGGTTCCCATGTGATGAGTGGGGGGAGAGAGAGCCATGTGGCGTAGCAGTTAGTGTCAGACTAGGGCCTGGGAGACTTGGCCACGGAGCTCACTGGGTGACACTGGGCTAGATACTGCCTCTCAGTCAAACCTACCTCAGAGGGTTGCTGTGAGGATTAAATGAGGAGGTTAATCTGGTTGGCCACTGTGAGAACAGAATGCTGGACGAGGAGCCACAGGGCTCCTCTAATGTGGGCACCTAGAAACTAGTCTGCTAAAATGGATTAAATCCTGATGGTGGAGAAGCAGGAAGACTTTTCTAAGAACATTAATGCTTATTCTTCCATCCCTTCTTGCTCAACAGGCCCTACAGCCTCAGTTTAAGCATTAATACTGACAAAGGAGACATGGGGTTATTCTGAAAATGAGATATTATGTCAGATATGCTGCCCTGGTCATAAATATATTTCTCATCAGCTGGGGATAGCAGTGATGGGTAAGTGAAAGGGGCAACGCTTCACAGTAGCTTCTTCAACAGAATTTCCTTATCTTCACATATTCCTGCCAATTGAGCACTAAAGTATAATCTGACAGGTGATAATTGCTAGCAGAGCAATTTCTACAAGCAACTGGGGTGCTTATTGATGATTCTAAAAAGTTATGCATGTCAATTAAGGCAGAGAGTTCTATTGACTGAATATGAGTTGAGATTGATTTCTGCCATCCTGCTTCAGGCTCCTGGTGAATTGTAGTCCTGAAAAGGCTGGGGAAAATCTAAATGCAGCCTTCAAGCCTGGTCATAGTTTCATATGCACTTTCCGAGTTATAATAGCTACAAGTGGAGGCCACTTTAGATCATTCCTCATAGGAACTGTCACCATGTAGAAACTTCATGTGTGCATTTAAATGCTAGATAGATTGGGCAATTTAGCCATCCTTCTGCAGAGGCACTGAAATGGCCACAGGAATACAACATTTATTAGGGAACAACAAGAATACAGGAAATAGTTTGATTTGCAAGAGTTCAAAACCTAAATACTGTGGGAATAGAGAATGTGCAGGAGATTCTGCAAAAACATGATGGTCTGAATAACAGACAATGATATTTATTGTAAATTGTGCTTATGCAAATTTTCAATATTTTTCTCTCTAATCATAAGGACTAGTAGCTCTTAAAGAAATTTCAAATTGCCAAGATTCCAAGGCAAGTACCTAACCTTACACCAGAGTCTCTGCAGCATACTAATGGCTGTGCAGATTCAAGATGTATGGGGTTTTGCAGTAGCTTCCTAGGCATTTAATAAGATTTATTGTACAACTCTGAAAATAATTTGGCTGTAAACTGCTAGGCAGAGAAATTTTAGAAAGTTTTATGGAAACAATATTCTTTGCTTTGTAAAAATAAAAAGCCACTGTCAGAAGCAATGTTTATCTTATAAACTGACAAATAAGCAGATCAAACCATGACAAACCATGGTGTTCTTTTAAGACTCTAAGTGTCTCTTGGAGACCAGGACTATCAAAATGTAAGGCAGGAAGACCTCTCTCAGGAAATCACGCAGCTGGTAGGGGAGGGAAGGATGTGTCCCTTCATTATTTTCTCTGCCAAGCTGTACGTGTACAATTTTCTCCTTTCCACCTCCCTCTAATCAGTTAAATGCTGGTGGACTGTATACTCGCCCTTATACTGACTAATGACTCTGGGAAGTTTCCTAAGGCTGCCTCCACATTCTTTCTTAAAGCATGCCACAGGGTCTAGGGAGTACTTTTTATTTTTTTCCTTTTATGTGTCTGTCCTATGACTTTGGGAGAAGACAATATCACTGCATGAGACTGCTATGCTTATCTTCTCTTAATGAAATTTCTGGAGGTGTAAGCAAGCCCTCCCACCATGGCAGCCATTCAGGATCAGCTGCCGTTTGGCTCCTTTTGTCCCAGGATTGTAATCTATAAAAATCTATTCCACCTGGCAGAGAAGAAGCAAGAAGGCCTGCTCCATTGGCTCAGCTGGAAGTGGCTCTCCCACAGTGGTCTCCCACAGTGGCAATGGCACTGCCTGAGTGTGCTTGTTTTTCTGATCTTTCCCTATTAGATCATATGCTTGTGAGCAGGGGCTGAGTTGGTGGTTTAAAATCATTGCCCAATATATACAAAATGTGAGGCATATAGTAATAGTAATGACACTCATGGTTTCAAGATAGGAACCATGTGCACGGCATCTATTTCTATCCACACTTACTCGCCCAGCCCCATGCCATAGTAAACTGTTGATACAGCAAAACCTCATGTCATATCATAAACCTGAGCAGAACACCTATTCAAGAAAAAACATGTTCAAATATCCCTGGCTGTGGATGCACAATTCCATGTGTTTCTATGCCATGGATGGACGGGAGTCACTGACTTTCCTAGGATTAAGTATGGATGAGTATGTTCTGGATTGTGGCCAACGTGTTCTGTGCTTTAGGAGTCCTCAAACTTTTTTGGCCTTAAATCACTACATTCAAGACACACATAAGGAACATCTATAACCAATTATGACTGCTGCTGTAATGACTGCTCTCTGCAAAATTCAGGATTTCAATTTAGAAACACATTTAGAGTTTGTAGTAAAAAGGGGTCGTGGTCAGGATGTTGTACTCCATGGTCCCATTACTATCAATCAGATTCCTTTATTATAAATTTGCCGCAAGAGAGAAATTAGCATTATATAAAAAACCTGGGATCTATTTTATTAGTCTCTCCAAAAAGTATATCTTGAGTTATTCAATTCATGTGTAAAAAAGGAACACATAATGCTAAAAAAAATGTTAGAAATATACAGGTATTCATCATGAAAACAATAATACTTGACACTTATATAGAGATTCACATATGTTACCTCAGTAACCCGTTCTCTGTGAAGTAGAAAACATTGTAATCCCTAGTCCCAATCCAGAGAATTTTACCATGCTTTAAATCCCACTGAAATCAATAAGCCATGTGATAAGTTCCAAGAACCAAAGGAAGGTCTGAACATGTCTCTTGAACTGCAGCTACTTGTGCTACATGCTAAACCTCACTTGAAAACGGCAGGTGTTCAAATTTGTGCTGCAAGTATCTGTCATAGAAAGTTTTAAATTTCAAGGTGGGCCACCTCTGCAGTAAAATGTAAAATACCGTAAAAACTAGTGTCGCTGCTTTGTTGTTTTAGAACTGTCATATTTTATTGTTAGCTGTCTAGAATTTATTCTGAAAAATCAATAAAGTGTTAATTGGTTTGAATGGATGTAGTGGGTGAAGATAGATATGAATAATTGTGTGTGTGACAGAGAGAATGCATAGAATGTGGAATAGAGTCAGAGTACATGGTGCATATGTGCAAATGAGAGGATGTGAAGAGATTTCTAACAAATATATATATATATACCTGTGAACTGTTGCAGGACATCACTTTGGTCTTTAAGTTGCAAACATTCAGTGATGCTATTAGGGCCTACAATAATGTCCAAGGAGGCATTTGCTCACCAGAGTAAGTGAGAAGCAGACATCATGTAGGATTGGATCTGGACTACAGCAACAGTCCCATACCCATTTACCTGGGAGTAGGCCCCACTGGAGTCAATGGAATGTACCTCTGAGTAGACATGTGCAGGTTTGCATTGCAAATTGAGCCCCAGTAAAATCAAGGGATAAGGTTGTCATATCTTAAGTTTCACTTATTTCAATGGGAGCTTTCAGCTAACATGTTCTGGGACTCACCACATAGTTTAGATTGTTGTTCCTTTGAATATTAATCACGGCACAGGCTCTGTTTCTAAAAACTCATTAATACAAGATTGTCATCAGCGCCATTTATAGGTCTTCTGCATCTTAAATGGAAAAAATATGTTTTGTAGCCTGGCAACGGGATATGTATACAACATTGTCAATTAAGATAAATGCATATGTTCATATGAGAAAACACATTCATTATTGTATTCTTTATACTTTCTTCCCCGTTTGCAATAACAGATGTACAGATGGGGTTCAACCAACTGAAGTACTTTATGTTAATTGACTCTCTATAAATAAGCAAATATTTCTTCTTGTTAGAAACATATCATAAAGCTTTGCTTAAAGTTTCCACATGACTCCAAATGCATGCATTAAACAACAATGATAAAAGGTTTTTACAGCATTGCCATTCCCTATCCTACTCTATCTGTTCTTAAATCTCCCTGTCTTTTACATAAATTGGTTCTGCAATAAGCATTCCAATGCCCTTGCTCTTTGCTTTAGACAAAAGGGAGGGGAAACCCTACAAACTCAAGGCATATCAATCAAAAACACTGAAGTCAGCACTAAGCCTAATAATGAAACCCACATTTTCATAAATCATTTCCCACAGGTTGCAGGTCATTTTTTAAAAAGACCTTATGGTTATCGCAAAAAGCTGACGATTTCTTGGTTGTTCATTCTTCTTCCTTTTAATGAAAACAATAGAAAGCGTGTCAGCATACAAATGAAACCCCTTTTGTATTAAAAATATTCTACAAAGGGGAGATTACAACTCACTGTGCCCTTGAAATAAGGTGGCATTATCAGATATGCACACACACACACACACACACACACACACTGACAAAAGGTCCTAAGAATGTAAGAAGAGGCATGCTAGATAAGATTTGGTTTGCTGTCATCACTAAATAGCTGTCATAGCTGAGAACCTGGTAGATCTATCCTCTGTATGACAGATCTAGAATAGCATTTGATTGGCATTCAATGATTATATGCAACGTTCTGAACAAAGGTAGTTTTAATAGAAAAAGCTTACACCTTTAACACTGAAATATTGCCTACTTGTAATAATAGTAATTGTAACTGACAAACTATAGCCCACCTTCCTAACTACCGTATTTTTCACTCTATAAGACGCACCAGACCACAAGACGCACCTAGTTTTTGGAGGAGGAAAACAAGGAAAAAAATATTCTGAATCTCAGAAGCCAGAACAGCAAGAGGGATCACTGTGCAGTGAAAGCAGCAATCCCTCTTGCTGTTCTGGCTTCTGGGATAGCTGTGCAGCCTGCATTCGCTCCATAAGACGCACACACATTTCCCGTTACTTTTTAGGAGGGAAAAAGTGAGTCTTATAGAGCAAAAAATACAGTATTTTTTTCCTTCAACATCTTGTTGATGTATCTGCATCCATATGCCAGAATCCATAGAACCATAGAGTTGTAGAGTTGGAATCCAAGGGACATCTAGTCCAACCCCTTGAAATACAGGACTCTTTTGCCCACAACCCTGAGATTAATAGTCTTCATGCTCTACTGACTGAGCTATCCCAGCTCCATATATGAAAAGCTGAAATGAAGCAAAAGACAAAGAAATGGAAAGGAAAGGAAAACCCTTATCTATGCCTGCTGAATGCTGACATCGTAACATGATCATTGAAAACAAGGGATTCAACAGACTATTCACTCTTCCATGTGAGATACAGAATTTTTAAAATGGTGCCAGGTGTTCCACCTGTTGCAGCTACAATACATTCTGAAGATCTGAAGAATTCAACCCAAAGAAGAAAACCTAACTGTTTTCACCAACGGGAATTTTCATATGAAACAATTGTTGTTTGGCAGCCCAACTACACTTAGCCATGGAGGTTGCTGAGTGATTCAACCCATTTGCAAGGTCCCAGACAAAAGAGATTATCATTATTGCAAAACTCCTACCTTGAATAGTTGCACTGGCATAGGAAGGATTTAGCAGGCATTTTGCACTCCCTCTTGAGTGTACTTTGCAACAGTAAGGAAATGCTATACCATGGGTAGGCAAACTAAGGCCTGGGGTCTGGATCCGGCCCAGTAACCTTCTAAATCTGGCCCACAGACGGTCCAGGAATCAGCGTGTTTTTACATGAGTAGAATGTGTCCTTTTATTTAAAATGCATCTCTGGGTTATTTATGAGGTGTAGGAATTTGTTCATTTCCCCCCCTTCAAAATATGGTCTGGCCCCAACAAGGTCTGAGGGACTGTGGACTGGCCCCCTGCTGAAAAAGTTTGCTGATCCCTGTGCTATACTAACATTAGAAGTGGTTGTGCGTAGTATGTAGCCTGGCCCTCTTCATGCTTACGGAGTCATTATCTAAGAACATGTCATAAACAGAGGCTGATTTGAACATATCTTGTATGAATGTAGCTCATTTTAACTGAATGCGCACATTACAAATAGGACAGTTTGGATGCATGGGGTGAATTGGCTTGTTTTATTCTTGTTTTCTATTATGTATTTTGTATTTTTATCTTGCATCTTTATGCTGTGAACTGCCCTGAGATCTTCGGATGAAGGGCAGCATACAAATTTATTATTACTATTACTATGTTGAACCCCAAAGTCAATTTCTCTAATTTGTCTACGCCCCCAAGACTGCAATAATATATTATGCATCAATATATATAAGACTGTGCTGGATTAGAGTCTGTATCCTATAGGAATCTTCAGAGTATCTTTCTAGCAAATGAAACTTCCTTTGTTTAAATAGAATGATTAGCATCAAACAGCTGAACTCCCTCTTGTTCCTCAAGTACTGCTAACTTGAGGAAGTTTGCAATAATTCAGATTAATTTATACATCCCTAAAGTAGTACAATTCAATAGATATGCGTTCAGAACATTTGCATTAATGTTGCCTTGCTGATGACAAGAGAGAACATATGGTACACGGTAGTTACACTGAACATCAGAACCTCTAACTGAGGCACTTATATTTATGATTCTTGTGTCCCATGAAGGAGAGTTGAGGGACCTCTGTAATATACTTCACTATAACTTATCCTTAGGTTACCCCAGCTGAAAAACGAAATGATTGCTATTAAAAGCTCCTGTGCTGACAGTTGCACCCTCGTAGCAGCATAAACTATTGCATTATGCCGGCATAACTCTTAAAGTGGCGTGACATACAAGTGCTAAGTGCAAAAGTGGGTCGTCCTGGAGGCATGGCTGGGGGAGAAGCGAAGCTTAGTCAGAATTCCACGTTTGCTCAGAGGTTCCTTCTACTCCAACTGCAACGTTAACAATACGCCTGCAATATTTTTAAAGGATTTGCAGCACAACTCTAACCATGTTTACTCAGAATTGCATCCTCTTGAATCCAATTTTTCCTTGGATATCACTTTAGGCAAAATCAGTGGCAACTCAGGAGCATACAAATCATGTAAATTCACACCTGCCCTGCTGCTGCCTTTCATCCTCTCTGCCTTTTCCCATGGAAAGGGATCTCAATCAGCTAAGATTCATCTAAAACAGGCTGGCTGCCTGATACATCACCTATTCCAATTTATGTAAACTCCATTGGACACTTTGCTGATGTGGCTTCAAGGAGCCTCAGCCGTACGTATTAAGGTGTCTTTTATAAGACAGAAATAACTTTTCATAATGTGACTGATCTGTGGCAGCCCCATTAAAACAAGAGATATGCTTCCACATTATCCTGACAAGGGATTACATTAAATAAAATGCTTTTGACTGACATGAGTTTCCCATTACTCAGTTTGTCCTTTGCTGCCAAAACAGTAATACAAACAGAGCACATTAGGTTGGAAGCTCCTGGTCCCCAGGCTCCTTCAGGATATGTAGGCAGTCATGCTGTATTGCTCAGCTGCTCCTGAGACTTTGGGACGTTCACAATCTTTTGCATCATAAGCATAATAACACTCATCTTGACTGAAAAGTGAAGAATGCCTCTGATATTTGCAGCAGGGGCTGTTGCTGTATTTTTAAGGTGCAGGACACGCATTGTTTCACACCTTCACCAACTGGCTGCTCTCCAGCAGGACACAGACATAGCCCAAAGTCCCCAAAGGCATAGCCCCAGCACATAAGGCTGCACACTTGCCCCTTATTCAAGGCTTTCCATTACTCTTACCCTGCAGCTCCCATGACTAGAGCTTCTCCACTTGGAGGTATTCAGACTGCAAGCACTCCAGTTCTTAGGCCACAGTAGAGCCACAGCTGCCACATGGCTCCTAAAACAGGCAGGACCCCTTTTAAAACAGAGGCTTCACTTCTCAAAGGAAGCTGCAGTCCTATTTAAGGCGTAGTCCAGGTTTGCTGGTTCTAGGCTCCCTTGGTTCCACTTGCAGCTATCCAAAGTTCTGCCCACCTTGCTTTGCCTTTGGGACTCTGACCTCTCTTTGCTTGACCTTGCTTATTCAGATTCATCTTCTACTTTGGCTGACCTTTGTTTTGCTGGAACTTGACCTGGTATTGCTTGGCTTGACCTGATGCTGCTTCCTTAATGTGGTGCTAGCAGTAGATGGCCTGGTGTCCCCAGCTAGAACGCAGTCCTCCAACTTGGACCACCACCTGGGACAGAACACAGTGGTTCTTCCCAGGCAACAGTCATTCTCAGCCCAGCTACCTGGGATCCTATAACAGGAGCTACCAGGTATTGAACCAATGATTTTCTGTATGTATAGCATGTGCTCTGCTACTGACCTAAGGCCCCAACCACCACACCCGATGTACACACCACACTTAACACTTAGCCTACCTAAAGGGCTACTTTCTAGCCATTTCAAGTTTTCTATGGAATATGATCTCCAATAATTCTGTGTGTGTAAACACTGTACCAAAGGTTAAATATTGTATGAAACGAATTTAGAGGAGCACAGCAAGCTTTGAGGTTTGCAGCCAATTACCTCCCCTACATTTGGAAGGCAGCTGCAGTAATGATTCCAGAGATTAATGAGCAATCAGTTCTAAATTAAACCAAGAACCTCCATTGAAAATCTCTTTCCCTTCGGATCTGACTTTGGTACACTGGATATGAGTTACACCACTCAGACATGAAGCACAGTAGTAGGCTTTTCACTTGCTGAGGAATGCTATTAGCCATGAGAAAAATTGCTTCTGAAACATTTCCTTCACATTTTTCTCGTCATTTGTTTTCTTGAGCAATTTGAAGGGAAATGGGCCATGATGAGCTTTGCAGTTTCTGAGACAGTGTGCTGAATATGTCTGCTGGTTCTTGATACAGATACTGCACTCTCCTTTCTGATGTCGGGACAGACTGATGTTAGAAACTTTTATCATCAGTTGTCATGACAGAACTAGATGTGGTAGTTAGGCCATGTGCTTAAACATGTTTCACCCTCAAATACGTAAAAAGGGAAGGGCGGGTCTCCATTTTTAACAACAAAGAGGGTGTATGGATGGGAAGGTGACTTCAGATATACTCAGGTAAAATTTCCACACATAGGGGCAAGCTGGAGGTGATGCTATTGGCACAATGGCTAATGGATAGAAGGGTTTTTAAAATAAATAGCTATGGGAAAGGGTGATCCAGATTGGAAGTATATTAAGGTGAGACCGGTGTGTTGGCTTTAACACTTTCCTGCACTGTAGTTCCTGTCCGGATTGCCCCTCCCTTTCACAGTTATTATATGCATTGGGACGAACGTTTCCTTCTAGACTGGGGCTATAGTGACACGAGAGAGTTAAAGCCAGGGCAGGACTCCTATTTACCTTTTAAAAATCCATGTAATTAGGAACTGCATGAATAAAGTCATGTCGAGTTTGTCGTACAGGCCACCCCCATTAAATTGCCACTTCAGCTGTCACCCAAATTGAAAATTTCACTCCTTATTGGCCAAGGGCTAAGAATCTTATGCAAATTGGTCTGCTGGCTGCCTACTGAACCTTACAGTTAAAAGGAGGTCTGTAAAGTCTTATTTGAGCTAAGTGTATTCAGCAAAAATGCCAATGCATTTCCCTCTATATTTAAGTGACTTCATTCATTTGACTTTAGGGGATACTCAGGGCAACTCTTCCATGCACTGGAAGAATCTGTGAGGTAGACTGTGGGGCTGCCCAGGACAGCGCCTCCCCTTCCTCTTCCCCATCACCGCAGACGTGCTCCTAGGACTCAAACAATGTTTTGTTCAATAAAATGTTAACAATTGCCTTCAAGGAAGAATGACTGTTGATTGTTCTAATGGCACATTTTGTTATTACAAGTCAAGATTCCCTTTCTGATGTGATACTAGCAAATAATTTACTCCATTATAATTCAGCACTTGGGTGTATAAACAAGAAAAATGAAGTGGAAATGAGGAGCACATCATAAGCGAGTTCTCAACGCCTTTGCCAGGATGAATGCTCGTCTTATTTTATCACCATCTTGTTAGTGAGATTAGTCTGTTAAATTCAAATAAATGAAAAGTAATGGAAAATGAAAAAGGAGGCAAAACACCCGTGACACCTCTTAGGAGTTTAATAAATACCGATGTTGCACATTGTTTATTAATTTCCTTGGTTGGATGTAGACACCTTTTTCAGTGGCAGGCATCATACTGAGGATCTTATATTCTTCATTTCATGCACAGTCAGCAGAGCATGAGATTCTTAATCTCAGAGTCATGGGTTCAAGGAAAAGATTTGGGGTTATGCATCACAGAGGGTTGGACTAGATTACCCTCATGGTCTCTTCAAACTCGAAAATTCTATGATTCACACGCATCTGTAACTGAATGTGGCATGGTTCTAAAGCAACTATTATATCACCAGTATTGGCTCTTATTAAGAACACCAGTCTTAGTTTGCAAACAGACAAAAAACAACAATCCATTGCCATCCCTCCATGCCTTTAGAGAGGGAATAGCTTATTAGACCGTTGACAGCGTGAGAATAACATGATAGCAACACCATTGCCTATGAGACAAACACCAAACTGCTTTTGCAGGTTTTTCAAGCACTACAGAAAGGTGCAAAGCCTGTGAACGAATACAACTAGTGGTGTGCAAATACTTCCAGAAACGTTTTGCAAGGCATCAAAGCAGGATCTGAGTGGGTCAGCACTCTCCCCACGTGCAATTCCTGGCAATTGGTATTTAGAGGCATAATGCCTCCAGTGAAAGTACAAGACAATGTGAAAATCCAAAGCAAAAAAATTGTGAGAACCAAAATAAGTAAGAAATGGCTACAGATCAAACTTGGATGTATAGCATTGAATTTTGTATCTAAAATAGCAGGCAACCTACCAGCCACATGTTATTTCTGGAAAGCGGTTTGATTCCACCCAATCATGGTTTTGAACACTCCCAAGCAGAAGTCCCTAGTCAGTCATTCTGACCTTGTGGGCTGCATTTGGCTTGGGGGGGGGGGGGGGGACACAAATTTGCAGACTTGCTCACAGCTATATCACTACATGCTGGAGAGCCCATAGCTGCAGTAATTTTGCATATACATGGAGTGTATTAATCTTTCCACCCCTTAAAATAATGTTCACTGTGACACATTCTCCACCCATTACCATGGCATTTCTTCATGCAGGGGTTGAAAACGAAGTCACCCCTTCATATCAGCCAAAACTGGGACTTTGATCCAAATGAATCTGTGGAAATGCAGAAATATAGACCCAAGCTGAATTAAATCAAGAGATAAAATCCTCTTAAAATGAAACTGGGGAGCCAGAGTGCCGACTGCTTAGCATGCTCTCCCCTCCTTAACAATGCATTAACTCGTTTTATCTGAAATTGTTCAAAGGCTGTAAAATGGCTATCTTGCGTCTTGTTGCTTAGACAAAAAAAATTTATCTAGGGACACACTAACGCATTAGCCCTTAATTGCTGTGACATCACCAGGATGAGGGGCTGCACAAATAGCTATATATTTTTGAGCAATAAAAAGAGATGAAGACGATGCAGCTTGAGAGAGCGTGAGAGCTTACAAACGCATTCATTTTTCATTTCACAAACGCAGGAAGAACAATTAATCCCCAACCTCAGCGAGTTAAATAATGAATCTAGAAATAAGAGGTACCAAGCAAAGCATATAAGGCTAGGGAAAATCTGGTAAGTTGGACATGATCAACCTGGCCTCATTTCTCTAGCCCCCCAGCTAAAACCCAGTAGGTGGGAGGGCTGAGAGTGCTTATTGAGCCTGCACCCTCACATACAATCCCGCCCTATCGAAACAACTTCCAAAGGGGCCTTTCTTCCAGAGTCTTGGAGTAAAGGGCTGCCAATAAAAGAGAGCTTTCCAAAATTTTCATAAGTAGGTGGATTCAAGTAAGTTTCATGACTAACATAAAAAATACACACAACCCCCCAACAAACCCTATACTCCTGACCTATTTCCATGTGTGGGCTTCTTTCAGTCATAGAAATTAAAATATGCAGCCTGCCACCTGCCCCCTCCAAACAACCTGCTTATTGACCTTTCATACTGATTCGCTTGCACAAAGCTTAAGCAGAGGTTAGAATATATCTGGTATTTATTCATATTCATTCTGATTTGCTTGCAAGGTGTATCTGTGTCTTCCCATTAGTCATTCGCTCATCCAGTACTTTTCAATGCATCCATTTCCCAAACATATAAAGTCTGGTTCTTTTTTTAAAAGTGGACTGGTTGTACTATGGCAACGGAGCCCTTTAATCTGCTTTAAACAGTCAACCTTAAAGTTGTGGTATGTGCTTCACTCGCTCCCAGAAAATGGTGAAAGTCTGAAGGCACCCATTCGAATGCTACCTACTTTCTGTACACACTATGCTTAGAACATCTCATAGGAGCCAACTCCTAGGGGCCAAGGTCCCTTCTGCCCCCTGCCCCATAAAATATTTGAGGAGGCTGGGCCTCCCCAAAGGTGATGGCCATTGCCGTTCAAATAGTGTGTGTACACTGCATTATGCGATCAATTATGTGGGGCGGGGCTTACCTCACCCCCCCACACAATATTTTATTCAGATTGGCACCCCCGGAACATCTCAAGTATTTGCTGTTGTGAGAGAATGAGAATAAAACTTGCAGAGGGAGAAACAGCAAACAGGAATGGGGATGTTTAATCCTTCTCCCACCTGCTGCATTTCGCCACTTGACCAGAATCCTTGCTCTGGGAAAAGGAACAAGGAGTGCGGAGGACGAAAGTGGGGTTGGGAATCCCGTGTTTTGTGTTTTCTGCCAAACATGGATACAATCTGGATGTACCCCAAAATGGGAACTTGCAGAAACCAACGGAAGGTGCATTGCATGGCTTCTAGTCAAAGCACTAGACTCGTATATCTATGCTCTCAAAATGACCAAAGAACCTCCTTTTCTGCACTCATCAAAAGTGAATGCCAGCAGAGGGAATTCAGGACATTGCTCAAAACTCTCATGCATTTCCACCTATCATTATTACTGCTCACCACTGAGAACCTCCTAAGAACATCTTTTTTTTCTCTTGATGAGAAAAAGAAATTTGCATCTGATTAATTTGTAAATATTTATTTAGCTTCTCTTAACTATTCTGAAAGAGGCATTTAGGAATCCATTAACCAAGGCCAGTAATTGCGAATGCAGACTGTCCCCCAAACACCCATTAATGCTTTTTCCTTCTGTGTCTCTTCCCCTGCCCCCCCTCCTGCTCCAGTAACACTTTAATTTATCTGTGCCAAGCTTTTGTAGCTCCTCTTGAGGTTTTTGAAATGGGCTCTTTATTCTGACAGAATTTCTTCTGGCAGCTCCATCAGTTCCACAGTCTCCTAACTCTCTCAGCAAGGTAGGGATTCAAAGCTACCCTGCAGTCACTCATATTAATTCCACAGAGAAGTGGCAAACTCAGCTGGCATGGCACTGCCAAGGCTTGAGTGGCATCATTCCTGCTTCAGCTAAATCGGGTTCCTGTGGGGAAAGATCACTACCACGCTAGCGAGGAATGCTGCCGCTAATCTCCTCTAACTGCTGTTGACCTATTGCTGCCATCCCTTCCCAAGTATATAATAAATCAAGCGCTTTTTTTACATGAAAAATGAAGTAATTACTCAGTGAATTCAATGGCTAATTGCACTCCAGAACCTCTGGGAGATATGGGACAAATCTCTTGTCAGATTTCAAAATAGCTGGAAAGGGTATAATGAAGTTAATAACGCCTTAAAATGGTGACAGTTTGAAAAGGCTCTGAGAAAACACACCATTTATTGTCGCAAACGGATTCCACTCACTTCCTGCTAGTCCACCAAATTCATAGCACTAAACAGAGAGGGAATATTACTTGCTTATTTAGTCTATTTTTTTTTTTGCATGCCCTTCATCACATGACCCCGGGGTGTGTTCCAAGGTGTTTAAAGCAATTCACAATAGTAAGATAAATATTCAGTATTTGTTATTTATTATGTCATCATAAGGAGCAACAAGAAATGGCAAGACATTTATATCACATATTCTAATGGTGAGTAAAGAAAGAAAAAAAAGGATCACACTAACTATGCAAATGAGCAGGTGGAGCTAATGGGAACCTTCTGGATTCTCCATAGTGTCTGGGGTCACCAAGGCATTGCTGTTATTCCAGTGGTGCCCTTGAATGTGTTGCTTAATATTCTCCCATAAAAGTGAATGGTTGGCATTCCCTTCTGTGGAGTATTATAAAGCAATCCCATTGGGTGTCTTGCTGGAGCATGAGGGAGAACAGGAAAAAGTCCGCCCTCTATAGTAAGAGAACATTTATGGATAACATACGTAAAAATCAAGTTAATATTCTATTATAAAGTGAGTAACCTTGCAATTTAACACAAAGGTTGTTAAAACAGCCAACTGAAATCCACCAGCTTACTCTCTGATTCTTATTGAAACATTATCCTTATTGACTGAAGGCTGTGTGTGTTGTTTTACATGAATCAGTGGAAACTACTTTTGATTATGGAACTATTTAATTGTTGCCGATAAAAGAGAACGTCAAAAAGTGCTTGCAAATGACATTCAGACAGTTTATCTTTAAATGTCCAGCACAACCAGGGCTCCCACAGGCTATGCCTCAGGGAATTCTAAAACTGCTACAAGGACAGCTTCTCTCTCTCAATTCTCTGAATGCTTTTTAGTGGAGTTGTAGAATTCTCCAAGGAAGAACCTGAGGGACTTGAAACACCTTGGCCATTTAAACCAAATTATATTATATTTTTACAGGCATATTTGTTACATGTCTGCGTGTGTTTGTGTGCTTGTGTGTTTGTGTGTGTACTCGTAATAAAGGGGAAATTCAATTTGGTTCAGCTGAAAATGAAATAGAAAAACTGATTAAGTTGTCTCTTTTCTCTGCCACCATGTTGTATTTCCCAAAGGTGATGTGTGGGCCTGATCAGAATAACTCTCTCTCTCTCTCTCTCTCTCTCTCTCTCTCTCTCTCTCTCTCTGTGTGTGTGTGTGTTATAAAGCACTCCTTTCTTCCTAGCTCTTAGCCTAGAAACACCCTAATAACAAAGATGACTTTGTATGCTGAGTAGGGTATCATAATTGAAATTGTGATTTAGCTGCATTGTAGTTTACACACTGGGGAAAGTATGAAACACAACCTTCTAAACGACATCACTAACTGGTTGCCTTTTGAAGCATTTGTGTGAAAACAAAGATTTAGAATTGCTTTCTTCTACCTTGCCCTTCAGGCCCTGGAGTACTGCTTCCTCTTTTAATTTACTTTGTCTCTACTTATTAACATGTAAGCAATGTCCTGTGCTCCCTTATAAAGGACATCTTTAAATCACTTGAGATGCTGATATGAAAAACTCGACCTTGTCTTAAGCACAGCTCTGCACCCTTTGAACCCCATTTGCCTTGAATTCCTAGCATATCTCTGGTTTTAGGCTCAGGTGGTAATAAGACACTGAGTTCAAGAGACGATAACACAAAGGATAAATTGAAATTGCTGATAGAGAGCTGTTCCACTTCTCCATCCTTTGAGAGGGACAGAGGGTGAATTTCCATCTCGCTGTCAGACACCTCAAAACAAGCATCCTTATCTCAATGGGTTACTTTCTTAAGCTCTTTTAAAAGTTATATATGGAAAACCTGAAATAAGCCGATTAGTCATCGTTGTTTGCAACCAGATATCAGCACACAATAAGGATGAAACATCGCCAAGAATAGAAGGAGGGGAAACCAACAAAAAGGGCAGTGAGCTGTCAAGTTTTGAAATTATCAGATATTTATCATGCAAAGGTCAAGAAATGCCCATACACACACACACATTCCACTCTAGCTGGTAATGTGGGAGTTCCCCTGCTTACATAAGGGGGACATGTATGACTCAAAATTGCAAAAAACAAAACAAAAAAACAAAAAAACAAAAACAAAAGTAATAGGCAACCCTCATTTTAGAACATGTTTTTTTCCTGATCATTTGGGTCATTTCAAGGGGTCTTCCCTATGACTGATATTGAATATAAAATGTTTGAAAGTACTGAACAAGTAAGTGATATCAATTAGACTGGTTTTTTTATGTTTTTTTATGACTGATCTATATACTGGTCAGGCCTGTCTTCCCTTCCAAATGTCGGTTGGATCAACAAAGGTGCTTCAGGTTAGCCCAAGAATTTGAAGGTATTTTTGACTCTTTAAAATAGCAGATTGCCAAAACACCTCACAAACTGTTTTTTACATTTCCCCTCAGTTTTAAAGGTCCTTGCTACATGAGACTTATCCGAGTGTAAACTCTGCATAATTAACAATTAAACAAAAGATGGGCTGTTGGTGTGAGCCCGCTGGACTGGTTAATAATATTGGCCAGGGTTAGACTGATGCAGAAAAAGTTGCCTGAAGGGGGAAAAATTATACCCACTAGAATAGGAAGGATGCTTTTCTAGAAAATGGGAAGATATCTGATGTCTTTCCTCCTTATTTCTGAGTAAAAACTGGCTCCAAACCATTGTGACTATGGCTATGGGGTTCAGAGCTCTCTCCAATGACCCTTTTATGGGGTTGATGCCTGGAGAGGGTTCTGAAAACCAGACTTCGTACCATGAGAAGAAATCCTCTTCACCTTTCAGTTGCCTTTACCTTCTCTGACAGCAGGCTCCCTCTGAGACAGACCATTGTTAATCCAACTCCTTTATTCTTCCTATCCCTTCAAAAACCAAATTAGTTAGCAATGCTCCAGAGTCCTGAGGAAATGTACCAGACCAAAAAGAATCTATCTATGGGATGGGGGCAGCAAATCATGGTGCTTAATTCGGATCACTTTAAACTACCATAAGAAGTGGGACTATAAAGCCTCGTTTAGGGAAATATTTGTTTTCCTAATATATACAGCATAAGGAAGCAACTCCTGCTTCATGTGCACATCATGAAGTCGGCCACTTGGCAAATTTTGCTTATGAAACTTACTAACAGAAATGAGCTTGGTGTCTCTATCCTCTTTACATCCGATTCCGCATGAACACATAACTTCTGCACTGAAGTTCCATAATGGGGTGTGTTTGCAGACACAGAATACTTCAGTTGAAAAAAACTGACCTGAAATCGCTATTCATAATCACCACTGCCACATAGATGGGGAAACCGGGCAGCTGTTTCAGCTTATGGGATGGTTTGTCTGGTCTGGAGGGGCCTTAGCATATTGGGGCAGAGGGAGGCTTCATAACTTTTCTCCATTTTAAATCTTTCTAAACAACAAAAACAACAATAAAAACTAAACTAAAAAAAAAAAATAAACTATTTAAAAAACCCTGTCAGAGCAGTCCTCCTCTCCACACACACACACACACACACACACACACACACGCCAATTCATAAGTCAAACCAACATGCCACTGGATTCCCAACGTGCCACTAGAATATTTTGCTCCAGGCACAATACTTTTAAATCTAAAAGAGTCAAAGCTTACTGCTGCCCCCAGGAGGTGATAGCTTTTAAAACAAGATTTCAAATTGGTAGGTGGTGGGGAGAAGGAAGCTCCACCACCCTGTATTCTGGTGAGAACTCTCCGAATCAGAAAGAATGCTTTGGGCCCAATCCCTGTGTGTGTGTGTGTGTGTGTGTGTGTGTGTTTGGAGGGAGCATACCAGGTTTCTAGAGCAAATCCCAAACCCTGGCAAAAGGAAACCCACTCCAGTCTTGAACAATACAGTGGTACCTCTGGTTACATACGCTTCAGGTTACATACGCTTCAGGTTACAGACTCTGCTAACCCAGAAATAGTACCTCGGGTTAAGAACTTTGCTTCAGGATGAGAACAGAAATCGTGCTCTGGCGGTGCGGCAGCAGCAGGAGGCCCCATTAGCTAAAGTGGTGCTTCAGGTTAAGAACAGTTTCAGGTTAAGAACGGACCTCTGGAACGAATTAAGTACTTAACCTGAGGTACCACTGTAGTCTCAGTGTCTTCTTTCAACCCCTCTGCTATCCTGGAGATTGATAAATTGGTTGTCTGTATAATATAAAGTGGGACCCCAAATTTTTAGCTGCAAACCTATTCAAATAGCCTTGCCAATCTCCTCAGAATGTCTCGGTTCTTTTGTCCATAACTTGCCCTAGGACAATGTTGCCCCCAGTCAAAACCAACCAACTGCTCATTTTCCTCATAACTATACTGCTCTCTGTGTTATTTTACAACAGACTCTCCCTCTTAATGGTTTTGTGTTTGCAACTGTTCTGTGACATGGGAGTAGCCTGCAGTGAATGGCATGGGGGTAGCCTGCAGTTGCATGCAGAATTCTTCAATAAATGATAACTCAGCTTCCAGTCTACTATAAAAATAGCAGGAATTTTATGCTACAGCTGATTTGAATAGATTTCAGCATAGCACTGCTCTTGTGGATCTGGGGTACTATTATATATTCTACAGGCAACCAATTTTAAATCCTCACATTGGATGTAACCTGAACTGATTCTGCAGTACTAGAAAGCAAACAGACTAAGGATAAAATCCTCCAATACTTTACTATGAATGTATTCAAATGCAGCAACAGGGGACAGTAATACCTTTATTAAGAACAACCAAATTGTCACAAAGAACTGGGGTTTTGAGTTCTCCACAAGTCTTTATCACCCTGGATATTAAAGGGTGGGAGCTGGACATGATGGGAAAACCACCAAGTCAGCAGTCTGCAACATTCTTAAGAATATCCCATGACTGGGATGGCTCAGGCGGTAGAGCATGAGACTCTTAATCTCAGGGTTGTGGGGTCGAGCTGTACATTGGGCAAAAGATTCCTGCATTGCAGGGGGTTGGTAGAGATGACCCTCATGGTCCCTTCCAGCTCTACAATTCTGTGAATCCATGAAGTGCAGGATGCGATAAACTGATGCAAAACAGAAGGTGCCAAATACGACAGATACAAAAGTGGAAGATTACACCATCCTCCTGAACCACTGATAATAAGAAAACAAACAAACAATAATGGCTGTCCCTACATTGAAATTATAAAAGAAAGTGATAAATGGAATACATTTATCCCTCGTAAGGCAGACAATAAAGAGAAATGTGATAGACTCCAAAGCTGGAGATTAATTTCAGGGAGTACACTAAGAGTCAACACAAGCCAGATTCGGATGATATTAGCTACTGGTTGGATGGCAACAATCATTTTAGGGTTGTTACAAAATACAGACCTTGAGGCTTTTCTGTCAATCCAAACTTTGTCTCTCCCTGAGTCCTTTCTGTAGTTTTGCCTAATGTCCAGCCTGGAAATGAGCTCTGTTCTTCTCAGAAGCCTGCTCACAATTTTGGAGACATTTTAGTTGGGCTAACAAAGGTATCCCCCTATTGGTTCTTTTAGATTCCTTTCTAATGGAGCAACACAGCAACCTTCAATTTTTAACGATTATGATAAACCAGAGGAACATTCTCAGAATTAAATACTTTTACAGCACAACCCCACATGTGTCTACTCAAGAGTACGTTCCATGGGGCTCACTTCTAGGCAAGCAGGCATAGGTTTTGAGCCCCAATGAGTGATGCCAATGGAGGCAAGTTAAGAGTCAAGTGATCTCTCCCTTTGAAGTGTGCTAAGGGCTTTTGTCAGTTAGTTGTTCGGGTCATGAACCACTGATATGACACCTGTTGCTCAGGATCAACTGTGACTTTCAGTTGCAGAGGTGAAGTCCCTTTGGGCACAACTGCACAGTATCATAAGGGGCATGAGTCACATTCTCTTGCCTTTCACAACTACACACAGATTATCTTAGTTTCCAAATAGCTTAAGCAAGATATTTCGGCACATTTTTCATTTATGAACATATCATACTGAGGAGGAACTGTAGCTCAGCATAGGTGTGCATGTTTTACATACAAAAGACGTTGGTTCCATTCTCCGATAGCTCCAATTAAAAGAATCTCAGGCTGGCAGCACAGCTATCTACCAGGAGTTACAGCGGACAGATGAGGCAGCTTCATCAGCTGGTCAGAGATTGACCCATTTATTAGTATTTTTCGTTGTAGACTTAATATGCTCAACACGTTGTCTGTTTTATTTAACCTGCTGCTATGAAAATCCTTTCTGCGAACTGCTGAAGAGTTCATTTTGTCTAGGAGAAGTTTGTCAGATATTCTAAGTACTGGCTCCAAGCTATTGGATGGCTTTGAAAAGAAATATATTCATTGGATCAATAATTAATCAGTGTTTTCTGGGGCAATGGGTTTTGCTGTGGGTTTTTTAGAAAAAAAAGGGGAGAAAAAACCTTGTTAACTTTACCTGGCCTTGGCAAATGAGGTTAGAAAACCTGCTCCAGGAAGAATATTTGACTTTTAAGTGTCTGCTTTTAGGTTAAAAGTTCTGAACCTCCTATGACAACATGGTATCAATGTGCCCTGCTGTAAAAACACTGCTGCAATAGTTGTTTCTGAACATTGTTTAATGGAAATGTTTAGAGGCTTTTGGATGAGTGGAGGGATGCAAATCAGCTCCTTTGCAATGATCACAGTCTTGAATTCCATGCACAATTGTGGGCTTATTTCACAGATTCCCAAGACAATGGTCCATCATCACATGACAAGTTGCCTTTCTATAATTAGCAAATATGAATGGTTCACTGGGTACCCGCAATCTATGTTCCACCTGCAGAACACTGACCTGCATGCACGGTGGACTACTTACATCCCAGAAATGTGATTGCATATTAATGATAAGGCAGATTCTGACCCAGGTTACAGTAATCAATTTGTGTATGTAATGAGGGACATCTTTTGTCCTGGCTTTAACTGGTTTCATTATTTTTTGCTGCCTGTAAGGTGCCTTCAGAACCTGGTTCTAGATTAAAGTATATATGCTTTATCTGTAAATACATGAATAAATAAAATAGGATTGTAAATTGAGCTGTAAGGTCTAGAAGCCTTCATCAAACAATCATGTTAGGCCTTAAAGCACCAGACTTTGGTAACCTTGGGCCATAAATATAGGGTTGTTGTTGTTATCTCCCTCTGCTTGGCACCCAGTGTGGGGGAACCACCAACAGTACTGGGAATTAACAATGTAGCAAATGTACAACTGTAGCCAACATACAAAAACAGTCCTTTCACCTGACTCCATCAACATGATGTACTTGAAACAATACTTTTAAATTAGATGGACCATTCTGGAATTCATGTCAAATACAAACAGATAAAATCAGTGTTCTTTAGTGATATAAACAGTGTGTGTGTGTGTGTGTGTGTGTGTGTGTGTGAGAGAGAGAGAGAGAGAGAGAGAGAGAGAACTGCAGAGAGCTCCATTGAGCAACTTGCTCCAATGAGGTGCAGAGCTCAATGGAGTCCTTTTATTCCAGCACAGCCGGATCACCTTTCCCAAGGACTGGAAGACCTTCAGTTAGTTCCTTCCAGTCTCATTGCTGGTGGACAGGCATTTAGCTGCCTGGGCTCCCTGGTGTGGAGGTTCAGGGGTTATGCAGGACCATCTGGTTTCCTCTGGTATCAGTTGTTCTGCTGGTGCCTTGTGGGAGTAAAGGTTTATGCCGCTGTTCAGCGTAGGAGTTGCAATATATACAGTCACAAGTAAGAAATAACGTGCTGTCCAGAATTCCTTTTAGGAGTGCTGATAACAGGCAGGCAGCTTATATTGTAGCAAATGAAGTATGGCAAGCTGATACAGATCCATGCATGGCAAAAGCCACACAGTTTTACCCAGTATCTATCTCATTAGCATAACAACAAACGCGATGGAGTCTGCTTGGCCAAAGCCCTCAGTGGGCAGAAACTCTAGCTTTATTGCAAATGAGATCAAGCAATTACCAGACTGTATGCTTGAAAATCTGGACTTCTTTTACGTTCATCCATAGGGCTATTGGAGACCAAGTGTACTCTGTCTTCCTTGCTTACATTTTAAGGTTACCAATTATTCTCTTACTAGATATGAATACTGTAAAGATTAACCTATGAGAGACAGGAGCAGTTATTTTAATTAAAATAAATGAATGCTTTAGCCTGGATCTCTTTGATCATTGCCTTGTTAACAAACTGAATAACAATGAAGTCTTTGAAATGCAAAACCTACTGGGATTTGTACAGCTAGCAATGTCCAAACTATAGCTAAAGAACCACTAATCCGATGCATCTTTTTTCCTTCTTTTTGTTTCTGCTGTTGTTTTTTTGTACTCGGTTTTAGCTTAAACGTAAATGTTATCCAGTGCAGTTTCACATTAAACAGCATCAACACCTTTTTAAGTCCTTTGTTACTGTCAAAGGCTAATCTGCTTTCCTTTTTATCCTTATTTTTTTCCTGCCTGACAAGGGGACAGAGCAGCATTGTGCGAGGAAAGGTGCAACAAAATGAGCTGGTTGCTCTCGCTCATTAGCGTCACAGTGCTTGTCTAGGTGAGAGACAAAGGTGTGTGAGCAGGAGCATTACTATCCTAATGACACAAGAACACTCTACAGAAATTTGCCTTTTATCAGCTTCGCCACTTACTTGCTGTTCCCTCTTTAAAAAGAAAGACTATATAGAAGGAGACAGAGGCAAACAACGGCCTACTCATAAAAGCAACATTTTGTTAAGGGTTGTTTATTTCTTCTGTCCCTGTGAGCTTTGCGTTCTGCACTTGGAGATGCTTACATTTTCCTAGCAACATCTTGAGATCACAGGACAAGTTCTTTATAATGTTTTTTCCTCACATGGAGTTCAGTGAACTGTGCTTTCAGCTAGATGTAGATTCAGGAGTACAGTGCAGGCGACAGCAGAAATCGCTGCTGATCAATTAAGACACACACTTCTTTAACGAAGGGTTTTTCCGTTTAGAAAGAAAGGCAAATAAGGCCATGACACTGGTATATAAATTCATCAAAATGTGGGAAGGGCAGAGAGAGAGAAGTGGTTCCCCCTCCCCTTTCTCATAGTAGAAAAACTGAAGGTTACCCACGTGAAGTTCATTTGTAGCAGATTCAAGACAGACAGAGGCTTGTACTTCACAAGGTCACTTCTGCATCGCCACAAAAGAGGACACAGATTTGCACATGCCATTTTATATGTATAGATGAGGGGGAAACGCACAACACTATAGCGGGGGAGTCTGCTCCACTTTCACCCAGTTTAAGTGCTATATAATAATAATAGCAATAATTTATTATTTATACCTCAGCCATCTGGCTAGGTTGCCCCAGCCACTCTATGTATCTACTGAGTTGATGAATGCAGGAGCAAGGAGTGAGGCCATGTACCACCCACAGCATCTCCTACTCATTTCCAGACTTCAGCACATGCAGTGTGAATTATTTTAGGGAGCCGGGGCTCTTGTTCCTATAGCTGTCCATGGGAAGGCTTCCACGGGATCTGGAAATACAAACCAGGGTTCCAGATTCCACAGAAGCCTTTGTTTGTATAACTACTCTTTACAGTCATTCATTCTGTACACATGGACATCGGGGAGGACCTGGATAGGAGCCTGTGACACCAGGGCACAGCTACTTGCTGTAGCATTCTTCCTTTTCCCGTGTTCACCATCCCAAGAGCTATAAGCCTATAACGCCCACTAAAGGGTTAGCTGCAGACACCAAGTTTATCTAGTCTGCTGCCAGGACTGGAATGTGTGGTGATGTAGAATCACCTCCCTGACACTGGCATTGTGGCTGTTTACCTGGATGGGGCTCTGGTGAGTTTGATTTGCATGGATGCACCAGTGGGAACAGTGCTGCCAATCCAGTGCGTCCACAAGGCACCTCCACCTGTGCTGCTGCCCTCCTCAGCCCCACCCTGGTAAGCAGCAGCAATACCAGTGTCGAGAGGGCAGTTGTGCCCCACTCCACTATGGTCTGCTGCTATCCAGGTGCTAATTATTACTGGAGAATATCAAAGCTCCTTTTCTCCCCTTTAAAGTTTTGGTTTTTTTATTTAAGCCAGATTTTATGCCCTTTAAATATGCCCTTTATACGTGGATTCCCCAATGGTACTTCTGCAAACAATAACTTATGGATATCAGTAGGTTGGATGGGTTTTAAAAACATTGGACACATTCATGTAGGGTTGGTCCATCAAAAACTACTGGTGTTCCTTTAGGCCCTATCTCAGGACAAAAACTGATCCAGCACTGGTTCAACAGGTACCCATGGAGCAAGATATGCAAAAACAGTTGATATATGATAATTGCATTATCACAATGCAGTTGGACTAGATGACCATTGTGGTGCTTTCAAACTCTACAATTCTATAACTAACTCTACAAAAAGATTGAACACACACAGTTGCCAGAGAGTTAAATGGAGGAATCAATGTGAACACAGACCAACAGTTTGCTTCTCTCCTTCCCTCTTATTTCTGTTATTCGTTATAAAAGTGAGCTCTAGAGCTCTTGCATTTATTATGGGCTGATTTTGCTACATGAAAAGTGCTCTTTGGTAGACGTCAGATCATACTACCATCTTCCTTTGAATCTTTGGAGAAAGAACTAAAACACAGTCTGGCCACAGCCAGAAGTTTAGACAGGTTTTATAAAAGGATTAGATAAAACTCAACACTTATTAGCCACCATAGTCAAATGGAAGCTCAAGAGGCAGAATATCACTTGCCATTTGCAAGAAGGCAGAGGCAATAGAAAAATTATGCTGAGCTAAATAGACTTTTGGTAAGGGCTTCTTATATTCTCAATATAAGCACAAATGCAATTTGAAAACACGCTCCAAGATACTATTCCTGGAAACAGCGAGGATAAATATCAGGATAAATTCACCAACTAAAAAAAAAACATAAATGCAGTCAACAGGTCCAACAGTTAATGTCAAGAACACTGGCAGGTTAGGGGCAAAATTCCTGGCAAGGCTGTGTTTGCAAAGTTGGTAATTTCAGCTGGAAATTAAATTTGACCTGAACCACATATCAAGCTGTCAGTTCCATTCACCTAAATTAAATGTAACCTACGCTGCCGGAACAATGAAAATCAGCAAATTAGTTATTAGGCATTTCTTACACAGTCACTAAAGCACTTTCAGAAAACTCTTGAGGCTAATCTTATATGGAAAGCCACGAAGGACATCGCTTAAAAGTATATGTGCGGCTGCCGCATTGATGACAGTTGTCAAAGGAAGCAGCGAGAGAGCCTGAAAACTTTAACTACATTTCACCTTCGTAAGAGCAATTAATCTCTATTCCCAGAGGAGCAACTAAGAGGAGAAAAAGGAACGCAGGACTCCCTTTGGGGGGAGGGGGCAAAATAACTGCAGCACACATTAAAAATGCAAAAGGCCATTAGGGGTGATTAAAGATTAATTCTTTGTCAAAAGACAGGGCTTGGGATCATTAAAGGTCATGACTTTAGCCTTAATTGTTTGGCTTATTGTTTTTATTTAATTAGCTTGCTTTAATGAGTCTTTGGTTATTGATGTCTGGGTCATTGGAATATTAACCAAGACAAGGCTCTCGTTGGCTGGCTTTGGTTCGACAAAGAATGCAGAGAGCACAACAGAGAATAGGGAGCAGAAGCTGCAAGGCAGGTGTAGAGAGAAAAACTGGCACGTAGAGAAATCAATTGTCCATTTCAGATCTTGAAAATACTCTGTACCAAAAACATTCCTTCAATAGCCATGCAAGATAATTCAATATATTTTGATATATTCTAGAAAAGGTGTGGCAGATCTGCATACCTCGTTTGTTTGTTTTTTAAAGAAATGGTTCTCCGACCCTGCTAAAATACAATTCCTCGGAAAATAGTCTGGTAGACTTGGGTCAAAACTAGATGAGATGAAGAAGATAAAAGAGAAATAATCAGGTCTCATTTCTCTCTAAATTTTGACAGCAAGGCAGGGTAGGGGGCTGATGTGCAAAAGAAGCTCAAAGACCTAAGCAGTCCCAGACCAACCAGTTGCCCACAGGAAGACCACAGCATGAGCACAATGGACATCTCCTGCTCCTGCTCCCCAGAAACATACTATTTCTTATATTAAGGATATATTAAGGATAATATAGCTATCACAGCTCATAGCCATTGATAACCTTACTGGACTCACAGTCCTGAAAGAGGAGGATTTAACCCTTTGTGCTTGTGCCATTTTCCTGATGGAAAGCATTCCCCAAAGCTGCTTTTTGCCCCACTAGGCAAAACCTAGCGTGCAGGCTATGTCCACAAGAGTTTTCCCTAAGATGGCAAACAACAGATTTGAATTGGGAAACTGGTGCAGGGGGAAATGTTACACCCCACCCCAGGTTGGATCCGGTCTGTGATCCTGTTGCTTTGTACTTAGTCAGCTAATTATACCTTTGATCAAGATAGGCTCCTTCAAGATGCTAAATGGAGAATCAGGATGTCTGTCTAAATCTCAGAAGACTTTCTGCCTGGAAATGTCTTCATTCAGTGGTACTAAGAGTGGCTTCTAAGTACGTCTAGTGCTTGGGGGGTCAGTCCTGGCTAGGCAAAAGCACAAAATGAAATCAACTGCTAAATAAAGGCTTTCCATGCTGTTGATTATAGCATCCCCTGTTAAATCTTTAACAGGCTACCCAAATGCTTTCAGCAAATGTTGAAACATGTACAAAGAGATTAAAATCAAACAGGGCAATTCTTTCAGAGATGTGCTGGATCTAGCACAATATACGACACAAGACAAAAAAACCCTCATATGACTTCTTAGGAAAGCATTTGGCACAGATTTACATGTCTAATCTACAACCAATAGTCATGCAACAAAGTACATCTAGAATTAGTTTGGAACCTTTGGATCTCTAACATTTAGGGATCTTTAATTTTGATTTACATCCTCCTTTTCATGGAAGTTCTACCAGTCTCATTCTTTCGTATTTCATTTCTGAAAATCTACATTCCTTTCAAATCATTGCTGGAGACAAGCAAGTAACTCATGTCACTTCAGTTATTAAAATATAGATATATCCTACTTGATGTATAATATATAAGTAATAAATTATAGAACAGTTTATCTCATATTGAAATCTCAGAATCAAAATATCAATACCTTAGCTTGTCAGTATTTCTCAGTGTTTTTAACACTGCTTTGAAAAACTAACTTATTAAAGACAAAATGATGAGTTTCAAATAAGTGTATCAATCTGGTTCCCCATTTCATTACTGGAGGTCTAAGACATCAGAATTTCAGAGAACAGTTATCTATTCATGAGATTAGAAACTTCGTAAGAATACTTATGACATAATCCTTCCTTCCTTCCTTCCTTCCTTCCTTCCTTCCTTCCTTCCTTCCTTCCTTCTAGAATCAAGCAACGACCATCTCAAACTGTGGCAGCTTGCAATACTGACCAAATCTGGTAATTTTAATTTAGGCTCAAACTATTTGCTGAGTTAGAAGAACCTGCTAGTGTGTGAGAGCTTCTCCTTTCTCCTCTCTTACCCTCACACACTCAGCGTCCCATTACTGAAACTTGTTGATACAATGGACCATAAGATATAGCTCGGAGTGCTTGTTTCTACTTTCCCCCCTTGGAGACAAACTAAACCTACCACAAAGATGCACAAAGTTTAAAGTATGCAGCCCTGGGAATTAGCTATGAAGCTTCTATTACCAGTAATGGGAATTCCATGGCTCATTCCCCAACACAGCACTGGAACCAAGCCCTATTTTCTCCTGATGTTTTTTTAATTGATAACCACATGCTGGCCAAAAGGCTTGATTAGATGTTGCTCTGATTGCTATGCGATGCCATGATGCATTTTTGCTGCGTGTTTTGTTCGTTGTTATAACTCCCATTCAGTCATAAAGCAATTACAAACCCCCACAGTGTTTAATATCCACAAAGCAGGCATATTCTAGCACGAGAGCAGAGCCAGCATCAGCACTGGGTATCCTTGGGCATCTCCCATGGCCCAGGGACCCTGGCAAAGCCTAAAACTGGTGCCAGTCCTCAACTGCACAGAGAATGGGTATTTTAATTTCCCATAATAAAACGAGCATTAAAATGGTGGCTACACTTAGCCACCCAACACGGCTTGAAATAAAGATACACTGCCAGGTAAGCCCAACCCGACTGACAGAGAAAGGCAGCGGTGCCAAATATTGGGAGGCAGGCTGCATAATCGATCACATGACATGACACACACACCCATTTGAATGGCAATGCTCATTAACTGGGGGGGGGGGGCAAAGCAACCTCGACACCTAGGAATCGGCTCCTGTGGAGGAAAGGCCTTCTGTCTAGGGCACTCTCTTTCCTGGATAAAGCCCTGCATTAGAGAACCACAGCCAAATATTTGACTTGTCATTTCCTCTATTGATTCATTTCAGCCCCAATCCATCCATAATACTTGTTACCTCTCTTTTCTTATTCACTCCTTATCAGCAGCAGAAGGTACTAGTCCCCTCCAGATCCTGTGTGGTCTAAACCACTGAGCATAGGCTTGCTGATTGGAAGGTCAGCCGTTCGAATCCCCGCGACGGGGTGAGCTCCCGTTGCTCGGTCCCAGCTCCTGACCACCTAGCAGTTCGAAAGCATGTCAAAGTGCAAGTAGATAAATAGATACCGCTCCGGTGGGAAGGTAAACGGTGTTTCCGTGCGCTGCTCTGGTTCGCCAGAAGCGGCTTAGTCATGCTGGCCACATGACCTGGAAAAACTGTCTGCGGACAAACATCAGCTCCCTTGGCCAGAAAAGTGAGATGAGCGCCGCAACCCCAGAGTCGTTCGTGACTGGACTTAACTGTCAGGGGTCCTTTACCTTTATTAAGTGTGATGACATTGAGCAAGACCATGGCTCCATCTCCTGGCTGTCACACCTTGAGCACAACATGTGTGAGGATGAAGCTTATGGGTGAACAGTGTAACATGTGTTGGCTTCAATGCGATCGGAACCCTTGTGTGACTGGGGAACCCAATGCACATAGGCTTCCTCTTGGCAAATATTGTGCTAAATGTGCAACAGGAATGCAACCAGGAGGCACAGTCCAACTTCCCACCTGAAGAACACTAGTATTTTCTGCCCTTAGGCCTCTTTCTCCTTGGTTCTTCAACTTCATTCCACACTCTTCTTGCTCTTAGCCATCTGCTTCCTCCACTTATAATTCCTTATGATCCCTACTTCTCAGCCCACCATGATTTTTTCCTACTACTGTGATTTGGGGTCTTAATTTCTCACATCCTCTACCTCCCATTACGATATTCCACTTTCCTTCCAGCTGAGATTAAGCATATCCACTTCCCATTGAACTTCAGGCCACTAACAAAGCCTTTTCGTTTTCAGGAGGCATTTTAGGGGGCTTTTTCTGTTTTTATGATTAATTTGAATTGATTTTTTTTAATGCCCACTGATTAAAAAATTTGGTAATTAAGTGGTATATATAAATACCTTAAATAAAACAAAGGCAATGATATATTTTTAGCCACCTGTCTTGTTCTTCTGTCAATGCTGTGAAGTCTTTCCTGGGCCTTGCACCAACTTGTATGAAAAAGGTGCAAGACCAACACTTTTCACTACATCAGTTTTACATCAATTCTTACTTTACATGAACATTCAGAGAAGACATAATGACCTTGTTTGTCTAGAACAAAACTGTTCAGACAAGAAGAGATTTGATATTCAATTAAGGTGTAAACTGTATTTGCTTTTGCTTTTTTGCACACAAAGTTGTACGTCAATGTAAATCCATCTCTTTTTGCAGGGACCTTTCTTCTTCTGTTCACAGATTTTTTTTTCTATTCCTGTTGCTTACATGAGATAAAACCTTATTTGTTATGCCGCTTTGCCTAATCGTTCTCTAGTCTAGTCTCTTTCACTTTTCCTCCCCTTTTTTGTGGTGGTGGTTTGTGTCTGTTGAAGCATCACTGTAGGGAAATAGCATTATTATACCCATGAATCTTAGGTGGCATTTTTGCAAAGGCTCATCCATTATTACCTTTCATTAACACCCAAATAATCCAGCACAATTAGCTCTGCACATCCCCTTGAGAACATATTCAAAATGCAGCACTCCGTCCTTAACTACAACAGCTTGCAATCTATGTTGGGGGAAATGAATTAAGTTCATTCTGAAATTATCTACAAACACCTGGTGCCAGGGCTTATCTTGGATTCACTCATTGTTTTCTATAATTATCAGAGCCTAATCACAATTATGCAAGCCTCTCAAAAGATACCCCAGAATATATAGTGGTATTTCTGTGTATAGCTAGCAGTTAGTGTGTAGAATTAGGACCTGGGAGACCAGGGTTCAAATTCCCACTCAGCTATGAAACTCACTGGGTGACCTTTGGCCATTCACCATCTCTCAGCCTAACCTACCTCACAGGGTGGTTGCGAGGATTGAACGGGAAGAGTAGAAACCATGTACGCCACCTTGAGCTCCTTGGAGGGAAGGCAGGACATAAATCGAATAAATCAATACCACATGGACTGCAAAGCTTCCCTCTTTTGAGGAAGTGCTTCGCACTTACTCAATTATATATATAAATAGTTTATGTAGTCGGATGCAGAACGTGGTGGAAAGTGCACTCTGCTACATGATTTGAGAAAATACCCCAGAAAGAAATATTTCTACATGAATAAAATGCTGCCATTTTTCAAAATTGCTCATATTACTGGATTGTTAAGGTTACCAGCATTCCTAGTAAAATATCTGGTAAACCAGCGGCCTAAACACTTATAATTTCACTGAAATGTCCTAATAGCAGTGAGCGACTCTGCTTTCATCTCTGTCAAAGTAGAAACAATTCCTTTAAAAAGTTAGGAAGATAATACACATATTGAGCCAGGAAAAAATGTTTTATTTATTGAACTGATTCATTGCTCTTCCTCTAGGGCAGGGAGGTGGAACCTGTACCCTCCAGATGCTGTTGTGCTGCAACCCCCCTAGGGTGTATGGGGTGTTAGGGGAGGGGAAGTACCTCTGGTGGGGAACACGTTGTGCTCCTTCTGGGGCAGTTCATCGACCTTTGATTTCCACCCTGCACTCAGCTCTCGCTTGTGGCTCCTAGAAGCTGTCAGCATGTGGCAGAGGCTGCACCTCGGCTTCAAGTGACCTGCTAAACCAGATGAGGGTAACCGATGGGTCCTAAACTTTCAGTGAGTTAGGGACTTCCCTTGGATGTGAAGAAGGCTCCGGTGGATTGAGTGGATGAAACCAAGAGTAGGTCCAATGGACATGAAGGTGGGCTCCACACATGCTGTAGAAGGAAGTGGGGGCAGATGGGGCTTGTCAACCTGGGAAGGCAGCCCATCTAAGAGAAGGAAAACTCTGTTCCTAAACCTCCACTACTTTGTGGGATATCTTCAGAAGAAGAAACCCTCCATAAATCCAGAGTGGAGTCCCTAGGACGGTTGGATGGTACCTTATATGCCTCCTTCTACCAACTCCTGCAGCCAAGCTGGTGCCAAACGTATTGCTCTGCTTTTCTTTGGACCACATCATTTGGCCAAGAGGGGAGTCTTGTTGTCTGGGTAGCCCAGGACCTCTGTACACACTTCAAGCTAGTGCCCTGCAGAGACCACGTTGGTGCTGCTAACACAGTGGTTTGACTTCAAACCATCCCTGAGGTGCACTCCATTTCCCTAGATACACATGGATGCCAGCAACAACCTTCATGATTCTTGACCACTGGCTACAGTGGCTGAGGCAACTGGGAACTGAAACCCAACAACATCTGAAGGGATGTTCCCTGCTCAAAAGTTTTAAGAGGCACTTAGATACCATTTTATCCTCAGAGCAACCCTATCCATGGCCACAGCCACTCAATGAGCTTTATGGCTGAGCAGTAGGTATTAATACATGGCCTCACAGACCAAGTGCAATAATCTACATAGCACACTACACTGTTGCTCTTTTAGTATTGTTTTGTTCTGACCTGTAGCTGTGATATAAAGAAGGAGATTCCTCTTAAGAGTAACACTCATCAGGAATATCTATCAAAACTCAGCAAGGTCAAGATTGATACCTGTCTGATTTAATATATATCTATGTATGTCTTTACAGGAGAAATAAGTTGTTGGCAAAGCTATCAGGTATAATTTGTACATATTGCACTGAGTTATTTTCGTCTAAAAATAGTCAGGTTTACTTGACAGCTCTTTCATTGTTAAGGCAGTCTGAATGACAATCAGGCTCAAATGTGTTTGATTACTTAATCATTAGCTGTGTCTGTATGACTCTTCATTTGTCACCCCATAATGAGAAGCAGGCCACTATTCATGCTAAAGTTACTGCCAAGTTCTTCTAGCCATTGCCTAACCTTAATAATACCCATAAGATACATTGAGTGAACTAGTTCCAACATGTCACAGTTGCCGGTATGGGACCGTGAGTTTGCTGGAAAAATCATTTGCAATAACGAAATGAAGAACATTTAGCTAGGAGATGGAAAGAGAAGCAAAATAACAGCAGCAAAAATAGAAGCCTTTAAAGAATCCATATGTGCATTAATTATGCATTAAGCACAACAGGCAGCACGGTTTCGGCGCAATTACAGAACACCTTAGGTGGTGCTATAATGCATACATTTGCAGACAAACCACTGCTATGGTTGAAACAAGGAGTTTTGTAGGGATCCTCTCCCCAATCAGTGGTGTTTTTTTTGGAGGGGACACACACACACACACACACACACACAATAATAGGTTCCTGTTTCAGACTATCAAATACAGCAGTATTTGTCCTACTAGCTCAGGCAAAAGCCGCAACATTTATACTGGAAAGTCACATGCAAAATAAGGATAGCTTAATTTGCATAGTAACACATTGAGCTCTAAGAGTAGTTTGTGTAGCTAACTTTTCACTCCTGAATGAAGTTAAGCATCCCTGAAGTTCAATTATTTCACTGGGATGACGGGCACTGTATCATATTGTTGGATTATCAATGCTCCAAATCAGAGTAATGGTCACCCAGCCACAAGATGCATGTTCGGGTTGCTGATCCCTCTGCTGATTGCTACTACCCAACAAAGAAGCCTTTATCATTCCTCCCAGTCAGCAGAAAATTCAGGGGTAGGTGAAATTCAGAGGATGTTGGGGGGGGAATTATCCACATTTTTATTTTTTGAAGTACAGGGGCTTAACTCTGGTGGTGGCAATGGTCACTAGATAGATATACTGATAGGTTGATAAATAATTTGACATTTAGTCACTTCTTTTCTCAATGGCCATTGGCCACCATCATCCATGCCCCAGAATATTTCGGTTAAGACAAAAGCAAAAACATGGCTCTATTATTTTACAGTGACACAAGGCAGAAGTGCAGATATCCAACAGTTCCTAGTTCTAGCCAAGGCATGTTGTGATACTCTGCTTCCATATATGTAAATAAACAGAGAAATACACCATGATTCTAGTGCACTGCACCTCAGCATTTTAGTGACATTATTATAAATAGTAGTCTTAACTACCCACCTTCACCCTAAGGTCCCAGGGTGGGTTGAAACATTACAATAGATAGCAAGGGTCAGGGACAATTGAAATGAATCTATTCTGGTGTGAGAGCACCTCCTCCTCACTAAAAATGTGTACATTTCCCATTCATCGTGGCTACTGCAGACAAAACTTTGCCATCTCCTTGGTTGGACAGACATATATCTAGTAAACACTTTGGTCCTAGGCCTCTTCAGTACCTCGACATGAATGGACTGCTAGCAGAGAAGTCCCCAGGGAAGTGTGCTTGGTGTGCCAATCTAAGTGCTCTGAAAGATGCTGCACGAGAACTACTCCTGAGAATGCAGCAGAGAGTCTCAAAACTGAAAGACAGGAGGGCATCTCAGCTTTCGACAATTCTCAGCTATTCTCAGCTAGTTGGAACAATTCTCCAGCCTTTGCAGTTCTCAGCTGCTGTCAGCATCTTCAAATGCCACAAAAAGATTATTTCCACCTGTGTAGAGTATCAAGTTCAACTAGATCCACAGAAGGTTGGAAAAGCAGAAAATAATTCAACCCATCCTCTTTGCCACAACCCCATCTCCACTGCAGGGTGAGGTAAGGATATAATGAAACAGCTGCTTTAGGAGGCAGAGTCTCAGCAATGCATGGGTCCAACCCTGAACACTCTCCTTCTCTCAGCTTTAATTGCAGTGAATGATTCTTGTATTTGTGCGTCCCCCCCCCCCCCCGCTAGCAACCAAATCAGCCTTACAATTCCATGGTATTAAGTATGTGATTTATTGTACAATATGGTGGATAGTAATCATTTCGAATTGAAAATAGCCATTATACCATATGCCAGAGAATGGAAGGAGGGAGACAGCTGGAAGACAATAATCACCAAGTAAATAACCATATCTGTCATCTTCCTGAAAGTGAAGGACAAGGGCATATGTGCCAGGAATAGTTGGAATAAGGACAACTCATTGCAATATGGAGCTCAAAATATACTCAGCACTTGCGTGTCAGTAGCAGGTTCATTTATCACTCAGTTGTCATTGTATTGGAACAATACTTCAGTATGCAGAAACCAAAGTACCAGTGAAGGGTCTATGCAGCTGGAATAGGGTGGTCAGTCTACTGAGGATTTAATTTTGAGAGGGTGAAACCTGCAAAGCGACACAGAACATTTTACTAGAATGATCTTCCAGAATGCTGACCAAGAGTATATATTTGGTAAAATTAACTTCTAGGCCCAATTATTGCAATGCAGTTTATGTGAAGTTACCCTTGATCTTGTTTTGGAGGCTCCAGCTGTTGCAAAACGCTGTGGTTAGATCATTGGTAAGACCACACTATCACCAGAGCTCCTGGGCTTGGTTCAAGGCTCCCATATTAATTTATAAGATCTGTAATGATGAGTTCAGGATACCATAGGAACCACCTGATCTCTTATTACTGTATATCCTTGCCCTATCACTGAGCTCTTTGGGAGAGTGACTGTTAGTGGTCCAATTTTATGGAACTGCCTTCCAGTGGGAGCAGACTAGCTCCCCCTCTGTTGAACTTCTGGCACCTACTGAAGATGTTTTTATTTCAGCAGGCATTTTAATTGACTTCTGATTTTATAGTTCTAACTCATATTTTATTTTATTGTACTGAGTTTCTTGTGTGCCGCTTAGTTATAATTGGAATTAAATGGTAAATAAATAAATATTTAGCAATCAATTGCAAACTAATGTACATGCATGCAGAAAAACAGCCGTCTACAACAAAAGGTATTTGTGTTCTACAAGGATGTCTGCTTATTTGGAAAACTAAAAAATAATATATGAATTGTAAAGGTTGTGATCCTTATGGCAACTTACATAATTAAACCACAGTTGATCAAGGAATACTGTAGTGAATTTGACCATCTGGGTCACTGTGAATGAGTGGTCAGGGCCTTGACAAAATAATTTTATTGTTTCTTAAGAACTGTGGATGGTCTCCTGATTGGGCAATTAACCTGGAGAGACAGGGTCTTACAGCAGGTCAGTGTTTGTGATTGTGCTGGGGAGAAAGAGATGGACTTTAAGTAGCTTTTAGAAACCGCAAGCCTTTTACACATTTATGGAAAGTGTGCTGATCACATGTTGGGGGGGGGGAGTGGGATCACAGCGCAGCCCCCATTCTCAACCTCCATGAGTTGATCCTTACACAGTTGGCAGGCAGACCAGGACTGATGATAGCATACGCAATCCTGCTCCATCCCACAGAAATTTAGCATGCAGACATTCAGAACATGAGCGAAGGAATAAGGAGAGGCAGAATTTTGAGGTGGAGTTACTGAGCAGTGGGAGTACAGCCTTGGAGGTTGATGTTCGAGGAATTACTCTCTAGGGATCTCTCCTCACCCACCCTTAGGAGTCTCCTTACTTCCAGCAGTCTTTGCTTGTATATTTGTAAATCAAGAAGAAACAAAACAAAACAAAACACTTGGCCATCCAAAAGAAAATGAATTGTGTAACTTCTTGCTGCTTGCTTATATTTTCATCCTTTCCTCCTCCCAAAATATGAGACATTTCATATAGATATAAGCAGTGACCCGGTAGGTGGACAGGTATGCGTGGTACAGGGAGGTGGGGGGAGGGCATTAATATTAGTTTGTGAATTTTTACCCATATTATTACAATTATGTGCCGGGATTAAGACATAAAACAAATTGGATCCACAAGCTAGATTAAGTGCTAGAATATTGTCTTTATTTATATTACAACTGTGATGCATTTTTGAAGGTGGGATATATATTTAATAATAAATAAATATGTGCAATGGGTTATGAGCTGAATATACGAGTGTTCTTTGTAAATGTAGACCTACCCTGAACCAGCAGTTTTACAAATTAGTAGGTCATAGAATCATAGAATCACACAGAAGTATAGAGTTGGAAGGGACCCCGAGAGCCATCTAATCCAACCCCCTGCAATGCAGGAATCTCAGCTAATGCATCCAAGACAGACAGACAGACAGCTCCTCCCCCGCCACTTCCATGCCACTACACCCCGCAGTCTTCTTGCAGCAGCCTCCTCCTTCCTCACCATACTGTTGCACCCACCATCCCGCACAAAGCAGTGGCAGTGCAGACAACCCATGCCTCGTTCTGAGGATGTGGTCTTTCCTCAGAATGAGGCATTGTAGGGGAAGTCATCAGAGAGCACCCCTGCTGCCACCATCTGATGCAATGGCAGCAAATGACTCTTTCCTTGTGAAGGGGGGAGGAATGGGTTTCTGTGCAGTCAGTCTGAAACGGGACCCAAAATCCTCATTTTTCCTCCTCCAAGGGAGCATTTCTAAAATGCATTAACTTGAGCTCTTGGGTCAATTGTATAAACAGAAAGCCAGCTGTATAAACAAGTGCTCAAAGCCCTCTCTTTTATCAGTCAGTGACGGCAATGGATGGCCTTGCCAGTTCCAGTGGAGCAGGGATGGCACGTCTGGGTCTTATCTTACATCCTGACCACAAAGACTCAAAGACCTTGTCAGGTCTGACAAGAGACCTGGGAACGGCGCCAGGAGTGCTCTCAGAGTTGGTGACCTCCTGCCCCAAGATAAGAGTATAGGAACAGGAACAACCTTTTATGGTCAAGAGTACCGGAACAGGAATATCTGTTTATGGTCATGGATGTTAACTTACGTGTATAAGCTGACGTGGTTGGATTCCTGGGGAAGGGGAGAGAGGGTGCCTGGAGGATATATATACTGCATGAAATTTCTCATTTCTTTGGACTTGCTGTGAACTGACCACGCAAGTGCCTTCTGCTATCCAGAGAGCAGAATAAACTCTTTCTCTGAATCAACCTCGGTGTCATTTGACTTCCTTTCTCCCTCCTGGGAGCCACACAGACCCCACCAGTTGGTACAGTCTAAGAAGGCTACACTTGTAGCAAACGGCAGCACTGCAGGCACTTTCTGGTTAACCTCACGCACAATGCCTCACACTGTGGATGAAGGACCTCTTCCACAGAAAGAGGCAAGGAGTGCCTGCATCACCCCCACTTTCTTGGCAGTGGGTGAATGGGAGGGAAGTGAAGCAGCAGCAGCAGCGGCTGTGACAGTGGCCAGCAACATTGTGTGGTTGTAGTAGGCAGCTACCTGGGATGGAATGGAACTTGCCTCTGCTTATTTGCTAAATATGTTATCATTGAATAACAAATTCAAACTAAGTTAAATAAATAAAAAATCATTGAGACATTGCTCCCACCTCAAGTCAGAGCAATGGAATTCCATAGTTAATTCACAGCTTTCACCTGGATATACAGTAAATGCTTTTTTCAGGAATTCAAACACTGCATCATGAGCAAGCAAAGATCTGTGAAGCCTGGCCATCTTTCTTTCTTTTTATTTTTTGCAGCTGCTTCTGCCTTCCAGAATACTGGCATCCCATGTTTGGGACACTTTTCATGGTAAGCTGGATATACAGATATATGAATCTTGCAATTCCCAAAACATTGTGCATGAGCAATCAGCTTAATCATGCATCATTCTCCATTCTGCTTAAATGCTTATTGTTACCCATTCATGAGCACAGACTTCTGGCTTAACTGCTCAATGTTACTCATTCAGAAGCATTGGCTTCTGGTTTAATTATGCTCTGGCTTAATTATACGCCATTCCCAATTCTAAAGCACAGACCAAAGCAGTATAATGCCGATCTGAATGTTTGTATCACAACTGACTTAATTGTACAAGATGAGGAAAATGCTGGGGAAAGACAAGAAGCACTGGCCAAAGGGAACTTAAAAGGAAAACACTAATTAAGCTGAGTTTTGGATGCCCTATTTCTTTGCAACAGGTTTGTTTCAAAGTAATAATTGCATTGTGATTTTTTAAAATCAATTCCACATAATTTGTCCAGAAATTGAATAACCCACATTCTACATATACACCTTGCTTGGGCACAGTATGTTTACTACAGCTAATATGATCTTGCACTACTTCATAATTTCCAGCTCCCTGCTGTTTCCCCACTACTCACATGCATTGATTTTGTTTTCAGCAGGTGTTTAAAGAAACAAGAGACAGAATTCTGAAAACAGATTGTGTTTCATTCTGTTCTCATAAATGCATATATAGTCCCATCAAAATTAGCTTCAGAAAAAGCCAGAAACAAGCAAACATCTCAATTACATAAATGAGAAAATGTACACTTTGGGTGACTTTGGGGAAAAAACTCCACTCCTTGCTAAATGGCCATCTGGTAAAACTTTTTGAGACTTTACTTTCTTACTAGGTATCCCACAACCCACCGTTGGTCATAATCCATAGCCTCACTACTCAAAGCTCAGTTGAAGGGACATGGCATCGCCTTTGTTGAATTCACTATCAGCCACAACCAACCAGTTCCAGTAAGTGTAGAACAATATTTTTCCATGATCAGCTACTGTGGAACAGAGGAACCAGGTTGCAAAAGATGACACTGTGTCAGACTTTCAATGTGCCCTTCATGAACTAAGTTTCACAATGAATCTATGGCAGGCATAGGCCAACTCGGCCCTCCATATGTTTTGGGACTACAACTCCCATCATCCCTGACCACTGGTCCTGTTAGCTAGGGATAATGGGAGTTGTAGTTCCAAAACATCTGGAGGGCCAAGTTGGCCTATGCCTGATCTATGGCATGTGTACTAACAATGAAACCACTTTCAAAATACTGACAGTAGAACTGCCTAGGCCAGCTCTGTTGTATTCAATCTAACCATCAAAGTCTTAAATATTTCCGCATTACTCATGTGGCCCACATGCCATTCTCATTGTCATTTCTGACTCATATTTGTGTCAATGCAAACTACTGAGGTCTCCTTTCATTGAAAACATCCTAGCACTTTAAAGACTGACAAATTTATTATGGCATAAGCTTTTGTGGGCTCAAGCCCACTTCATCAGCTACATGATAAATTATCCACTGAGTGAAAATACCATCCACACAAAAGGAAAAAGAAACCAATCCCAAGGCAGGTGGCAGTAGCAGCACCCAGACCCTCTAGCCTCAATTAACGTAAACTGATCCAAAATAATCTGAATAGATTGTGCTGTGGAAACATCCATAGGATGAGCTCTATCTGTGGTATGCAATTCTGTGTGAATCCGGGCTTTTCAAATTTGTCATTGATGATTCTGTAACCTCCATCTTCCAGCCCATTCATTGCTGGCAAAAGTCTTGCTGGATGACTAGCAGAGGACACAATGGTGGGAGAGATGTACATCCTCTTTGGTGCCAGCATTGCCACATCACTCCATCACTCAGCCAGATTCATATCAAGATCTGCACCAACTTACATTCCACCCTCCTGTTTCATTGCCTGCAGCTTTCCAGAGTACCAGGGAGCCCAGTTCTTCTCATCCTTTAATAACTACACATGTTAATAATGCTGCATAAAAGACTGTCAGATTTTAGACAGGCAGGCAGGCAGACGGATACAGACACACACCTACATACAGAAAGAAACATCTTTCTAAATTGCCCTTCTTGGCAATCCCCATACTCTCCTCTCAAAATTTAAGTAGGAAAGTGATTTTTAAGGTTTTCTATTCGCTAAGCGTAGCAAAACTCCAGAGATTAGTAGTAAGCAAAGTCAAGAGGACATTTCCAGCTCAGGAGCAGATAGTGTAGGACAGAGGAGGAAGTACACAGTGTGTTTGTTCCCACATTGAGCTGTACTTTAGGGCCTTCATAACCTTTCTAGTGAAGTTGCACTAACTGCTAATCAATAGCAATTATTTTCTTCACCATAGAAACAAGATTTAGTTAACCCCTTGAGTGTATTATCCTTCTGAAACAGAGCATGCTGTAAAAGGAAAGTCAGTCCTTCATGAGGACACAACGTAAGCCGTAATACAAGAATGTCTCTTCCAATACTTTTCAAGTTACTGTGAAAGGAAGACTATATAGTGTGTCCCCTATTTGCCCCCAATCTCAACAGTAAGAGTAAGCCTTCTGAATAAGAAGGCACTAACTATGCTAGTGAAGATTCAAGTGCAACATGCATAAACTAGACATGTTTTTACTGTTAGGTAAAAAATAATAATCTACTTGTTTCAAAAGGGGTAGAAATCTCTCTTCAAACTTGAACAAATATTCAAAATTGGGTGTGCTACCATAGCTTCTCCTGGCTGCTGCTGCTCCTTCATTCCTGGATTAGTCACACCCAGTCAGGGAACATTTCACAAACAAGATGACATCACAGAGTTTCATAATCAATCAAATTTGGTTACCTGCTGAAACCAGTGAAGTCAACAGCAATGAACTAGTAAACACATGATTCAGGTGAAAATAAGGACATTTCTCACTCCTTCTCCAACTGACCCTCCTCAAGCCCACATATTTTTGTGATCCCTCCCCCCCCCCCCAGCATTTCCTATCAGAGGAAGGGCAAGTGCCACCATCATCACATGAATGGGACACAGCAAACTCTCAAACAGCCCTGAGAAAACCCCTTAATCCTGATTTTATTTTATTTTATGGTATATTTACAAAAAGAAAAACACACATCAATAAATACATTTTAGAAAGGAGAAAATTAGATGCAGATGCACAGAACTTTTTTTAAAAAACAAAGACTCGTTGTGCTCTGCTCCGCTCCCCCTTTGTTCCCGCTCAAGGTAGCCCTGCCCTCTGCCTGCCCCTCGGAGCTGGCACGTCACAGGGGTTGGGCCTTCGCGGCCACAGCCTCTCCTCCTCCTCACTTGCTCTCCAGAAGCTGCTATGAACTGCCCAGGGTAGGAGGCCAGAATCAGTGGCCATTGAGAGTCCAAGGAGAGGCCATGGGATGCTGCTGCTGCTCAGGACAGTCGCCAGCCCATCCTCCACCCTGAGCTCAGTGGCAGCAACACTGGCGTGGGAAATAGGGACATTCTGGGATCAAACCAGGAGTTTGGACATCTTTCATAATTCCAAGACTGTCCCTGGAAAAGGGACAAAAAGTGCTGAAGAATAACCAAAACAGATGGCAGTTTTTAGAATTGCCAGGAGTGCTCCTGGGAAATTTCAAGTAGTTATGGCTAAGCTGTGAAAATGGTCATAGCGTCTCAGTTCAAACTATAGCTACCACTGGTCTTGGTTATTCAAGAACAACCTCAACATGACATCAACAATAGTACCAGCAGGTTAACCCAGCTGAGTCAGAGAGAAGGCATTCCTAGCCAAGAACAAATACCAGGGCCTTTGGTATTTATGCTAGCATTGCAGGGGTGCGCCACATAAACATGCCAGCTCAAATATTTAGGTTTAGGGTAAAAAGATCACATCAATGAGCAATCAACACAGAAGCTGTTTTGCAAGCAACCTGGCTTTCAGTTTTGTTATGCTTTGTATAGCATTTGGCTGGTGAGAACATGGTGGATGTTTAGAGTACCAGTACTAAAGATGGTTTTTTTTGAGCTCTTTGTCTTACTTCACATATTCTAACACATTGGAAATTAAATATGTATTAATTTTTTGCAATGATATTTTAGAAATTCATTTGTCATTTATCACAATATGTCACCATATGGGAATACTTGAAGAATAAGATGTATTAATTAGAGGGGGGAAATAAGACATAATGAGTCTCTGAAACAGAAGAGCTCTGAATAAAATATTTCAAAGTAATGCCAGCTATGCTAGTTATGGAATAGAATCATTCATACAACTGAAGCTGGAATATATTTCTGCAAAGCCATACTTGATCAAACAAATTATGGCTATGTATTTGTTCTTCATGAGACAAATAAGGGTCAGGGTTGTGAAATGACAGGCCGCCCGGATATTGCTAGCCCAACAATGGAAAGAAGAAGTCCCCACAGCGCAGTCAGTCCCAGAGACGCATCAGAGAAGGACATTGAGGAAGACCCAGAGAGAGGTGTGTCGTGGGACAAGTAGGCAGCGTGGCCTCAGAAGGGCAGAGTACCAGCGGCAAGGCACAGCTCACCCGAGCCAAGTCCTGGAGTTAGCCACTTCAGGATCGTTCAACCCTCGAAAGGGTTGAAAGCGTCTAGCGCTTTGGCTGCAGCGGATACATTTCGGAGGAGTGCTGGGCAAGGGGTGCGATCGCCAGAGTTGCCCCAGCTAATTATCAGTGCTGCTTGCACCTGGCCGGCACATTATAATAAGCACTTTTACAGCATTAGTTATAATTAGTAGTAGTTTTCTTTCAGAGCAGTACCCTCATTGGATACTCATATGGTTGGGAAATGCTTGCTTTTCTGCGAGAGTGGGGTTTGCATGTTGTTATTAGCAAGTGGTTTATGGGTGAATTTCGCTGGTATAGAAAGCGCTCCATTTAGCAGCACAGATCAATGGTCAAAGACAGATGTGCTGATCTGCTCCTTGCATACCTGTGTGGTGTTAGCATGTGCGCTTGGATAGCTCAGTCTGGGCATTATGAGTCTCTTAATCTCAGAGTTGTGGCTTCAAGACCCACACTGGGCAAAATGGTTCCTGCATTGCAAGGGGCTGAGCCAGACGACCATTGTGGTCCCTTCCAACTCTGCAATTCTATGATCCTTTGCAAAACACGGGTGTGTGGTTCCCCATATGGAACAACCGCACACCCGACATTGCAGGCAGGATAGCCATACACAGGGTATTACTGATACCCACATAGGATAACGTATCATTTCTGGCGCTACAGGCAGAAATAGCTTAACGCTGCCTGGCTAGAGCGGTTGGCTAGAGCGTGGTGCTGATAATGCCAAGGCTGCAGGTTCAATCCCTGTGTGGGTCAGTTGCATATTTCCTGCATTGCAGTAGGTTGGACTAGATTATCCTCAGGGTCCCTTCCAACTTAAGGTGTGCTGGGGGGGGTTGGGCTAGATTATCGAGGGGCCCCATCTAACTCTAGCTATAGTTTTAAGAAGGGACACAGATAGTCTCAACACTCTAGGCATATACAGGTATGCATGAGCTTATACATGTTTGCGTGTGTGTATGTATAGTGTTCTATATATGCGTATGGATGCGAACTTAATATACAGATATCTGTGTCTATTGGGGATGGGCTAGATGACCTGGGCTCCCCTTTCAACTCTTTAATATTATGGAAGGAGACAGATATTCTAAACATTATGTGCGCTGTTTGTATACAGGCATACACATGTACACGTGTGTATTGTATGTTACGTATGCTGCATGCATTCAAATCATGGTACTTGGGTGGTGGTTTTGGGCCTTTAGAATCCTTTAGTCCAGCAATCGAAGAAGGGCTGGTGTGGTGACTCACCCCTTTTGCAGTGGCGATATCAGGGCTCCATGTTAGAGGGGTCCTGAGGGGAGTCTCTGACCACAAACGCACAGCAGTGGGCCACACAGCTCCCCTCAGCAACAGGAAGGGGGCCAGCAAACACACATTTTGCAGTGTCCCCATATTCCCAATTGACTCTGTCTTGCCTCAGACCCCCAGCGAGGGGCTGAGAGGGATACACGCCCAATGCCTAAGCCAAGGTTTCCTACAAGATGGCAGCCCTCCTGAGTCCCTGTAGCAGGCAAGCACAGATGCAGACCTCCTTCAGTGGACTCCTTTGCCTCAGCCCCCAAGGAGGTAGGGCTATCCTGGAAGGGGAGAGTAAGAGGTTTTCCTTCTCCTTGCTGGTGCCAGAGAAGGCAGAGATAAGGTTTCCAGACAAGAAACTGCTGGCCAGAGAGCTCTTGAGTGGAACCACTGGCTGACACTTAGGGAAAGAGGTGTCTAAACCCCCAGTCTAGAGAGGCTGCCCTAATGCCCCGGCAGGTGTCTCTCTGCCATTGCTAGCGGTAATTATTAGAGTGTGTGGTAAGACTTAATCCCTAGTAAAAGCTATGAACGTAACATTACATTGACTGGGGCCATTTGTGTAAAGGAAGCGAAGGGTTGGGGGAAGGGGCCTTGGAGCTTTTGGTGTGCTCAAATTGTGATCAAGATTCTATTCCATTTCAGAAGCAGATTCCCATGGATCATTATGCTGGAGAAAGTCTAGCCCCCAACCCCTTGCATGTAGGACAGAAGTGGCCCGCAGAGGTCGTTTGACCGGCCCCCGAGCCGCCCCCGAACTGAGTCGCCTGCTCTCAGGCTGTGCTAACCTGACACAGTGTGGTGCGGGGACTCACTTCCGCAGCACCGAAAATCGTGTCTGCGCAGATGCAGACGCCGAAAATCACAGGCACACGTGTGATCCAGCTCACAGAGGGATCTCCACGGGACCGATCCGGCCCAGGCAAGATAAACCTTGCTGACCCCTGATGTGGGAGATAGTTGCACTTTTATGTGGCTCTTGTCAACACTTGGTTTATTACTTTCTTTAGCAGTCACAATCTGCACCCAATCTACTATATTTATGATGGAAATCAATTTCCGTCTTCCATAGGATCAAGGAGGCTTCACAAATGCTCATATATACTGCCAATGAGCAATGCAGCTATTTCCTGATTCTCATTTAACAGATCAATTGTACAGAAATTGTTGTTTGCTATTGGGGAGATTGTAATTTTACTGTAATAATTAAGGAAGATCCATATTAATTTATAGCTAAGATAAGAGGAGAACAGTTAGGGAATTGAGTGCTTGGCACTGCTGTTGCCCCTGCTTTAATTTTCTACTTGTTATTAGAGATAAAACTTTCACTAAGACAAGCACATAAAGCATCTAAGTGGAAATTAGAACTAGTGGTTTTTCTGTCATTGTTTTTTTTTAACCATTCTCCATCTATTAATGAGAAAAGAAAGTGCATTTGAGAATTATCAAAGGATAATTAAATAGTGATATTTTCAAGGGAGGGATTCGGGTGCCCTTACCCGACTACTGAGGTGGCTGGGGGCTTTTGTGAGTGCCCTTTCTTTTATTCCACAAAGCATCTCACTTGTGGTCTCTCTGAACTCTACAGCCTTCCAGAGGGCATTCATTTCCTGACACACCCACCCCACCAGCCTCCTCAGCTGGGCGTTCTTCTAAGCTCAGTGAACCACGGAGAATGTTTACTCTACACCCAGCAGGTATCTGTTGTTGTCATTGTTGTTGCTGTTGTTTAAAATAAAAATAATTATTTTACTTAAAATACTTCTGTGGAGCATTTTCAGATCACGAGTCACAAGCAGCTGGGAGGGCTGCAGAGTGCTGGGAAAATATTTAATAGAAAGCAAAACACACCCCACCCTTACCACTTGTAATAATGGTAATAATTGCACTCAACCCTGCATCCACCAAAGTCATAAATAAATTCTATAATGACCCACGCATGAGCCAGAAAAACAGAAGCCTATTTCACAAAGGAAGGAAAGTTGCAAGAAATTGGCAGGCAGGTTTTGATACAGCACTGCAGAGAACTTTTCAACAAGTTTGAATGCAAAAAGGCATTTTCAGAAATGTGAGTTTCTTTACCATTTCTGAATTAATTTGTGTTTTAAAAAATCAACATGAAAATTTGCTTTCAATTATGTATTCTAGGCTCATTTTTTCTCAAGATACATAATTTTAAAAGCTTTATAATATGTTTCTTGAGCCAAGGTGTGAATGCTGCTGGATAACTATGTTTTCAACTGCACATTAGTCCAGATAGTGTGGGTCAAGTCAGCTTATTGTATAATTCACAGTTATTAAATCCCTGAAGAATCCCTATATGCATATTCTTCTGATATGGGGGGGAGGGGGGAAGGTTCCTAACTATGACAGAAGTCAAAGGATCATCTACTAATCTATTTATAATTTGGATCTATTAGCCAAATACCAGCTTGAAATGTGCATCCTTCCTCATGGTCTTCATTCTGTCATCCAAAAGCTTAAAGCAAATAACATGGTCATTAAAAAAAGAAATCCAGTAATGATCATTTCAAAAAACAACAAAAACCCTCCAGTACCACATTCAGCTGACAGCAATGCAGCTTCACTGTGCCAATTTCAGACCTTCAGCCTCCTGTAACATCACCCATAGAAATGTGGGAGAGCATATGCTGGGAACTAAACGAATAACACGTGTGACCCAGGCAACCAACATGTATATTAGTTGCCTGATCAGTGTGATGCTTCTGTTTAGAAGGGAAGGGTCACACATATCAGGCAAACATATGATTCTAGGCAAAATTTGCCCAGCTCACACTTAATTATTTATTGATTTATATCATGCCTTTTTCCTGACGGGGACTCAAGGCAGCTTACAGATAATAATAGGTAAAGGTAAAGGTACCCCTGCCCGTTCGGGCCAGTCGTGTCCGACTCTAGGGTTGTGCGCCCATCTCACTTAAGAGGCTGAGGGCCAGCGCTGTCCGCACACACTTCCGGGTCACGTGGCCAGCGTGATAAAGCTGCTCTGGCGAGCCAGAGCCGCACACGGAAACGCCGTTTACCTTCCCGCTAGTAAGGTAAAGGTAAAGGTACCCCTGCCCGTACGGGCCAGTCTTGACAGACTCTAGGGTTGTGCGCCCATCTCACTCCAGAGGCCAGGGGCCAGTGCTGTCCGGAGACACTTCCGGGTCACGTGGCCAGCGTGACATCGCTGCTTTGGCGAGCCAGAGCCGCACACGGAAACGCCGTTTACCTTCCCGCTAGTAAGCGGTCCCTATTTATCTACTTGCACCCGGGGGTGCTTTCGAACTGCTAGGTTGGCAGGCGCTGGGACCGAGCAGCGGGAGCGCACCCCGCCGCGGGGATTCGAACCGCCGACCTTTCGATCGGCAAGCCCTAGGCACTGAGGCTTTTACCCACAGCGCCACCCGCGTCCCGTTCCCGCTAGTAAGCGGTCCCTATTTATCTACTTGCACCCGGGGGTGCTTTCGAACTATTAGGTTGGCAGGCGCTGGGACCGAACAACGGGAGCGCACCCCACTGCGGGGATTCGAACCGCCAACCTTTCGATCGGCAAGCCCTAGGCGCTGAGGCTTTTACCCACAGCGCCACCCGCGTCCCCTACAGATAATAATAAGAACAGCTAAAAACATGATGAAAAAACAATTATAAAAAAAGTAAACATTGATAGAATTAAACAATTAAAACATTTGGCGCGCAGAGTCTCCAAGGCGTGGCCCAGGCTTCCACCATGAGAAGGATTCTAACACCAACTACACTGGTCCACTTCAGATAGTCTGTTTCTAGTGTGCCTATGGAAGCCGTTGTCCAAATGTATTTATGGCAATGATCTCTCAGTCTGTGGACTTCATAGAATCCTGAGTGAAAGTGGTAATATTTACAGTCATAGATGTGAACAACGCGTTATCTGGAAGCTTACCTAACATCCCTTTTCATACCAAAGACCCTGGGTTGCCCCTAGCAACTGGTGACTTACATTCTTATATTCTTTAAGAGATATAAGTATTAGATGGGATTCCAGCTGTTAGGTTTAAATGCCAACATAGAGGTTTCCTTCCAGAAAACCTCATCTTCCAGCTACTGAATGAGAGAAATGTGGTGGTGGAGGAAGGAGAAATACAGAATCGTATACATGTCTACTCAGAGGTAAGCCCCACTGAATTCAATAATATATACACAATAGACAGTATGTATAGGATAGCAGCTGGAAAGGAAAAATGTCACATGACAAATTGCATAGATGACAATGCAATCAGCCATTGCTGAATAATAAAGTGTTAACACGGCAAGCCTATCTTCATAACGACATATTTTCTTAGCAAATACTCTAAACAACTGCAGTAAATGTTCTAGTATTTAATTGAAACCAAGTAATTGCCAAGGTAATCACAGGGAGTAAATGTGTTGTTTAGAATGCTCCTTTTATATATAAAAAAGTGTATTTGCTAAAATGACAAAATTCAGCAGTCTATTATTCGATGTAGCATTTGAGGGAGAAAGAGGAGGAACAAGACACTCATTTAACTCTCAACCTTTAGTTTCAGCACTTGTTTTCTTGTCGTTGTGTGTGTGTGTGTGTGTGTGTGTGTGTGTGTACACACACACACACACATTATATATATCTTGGGAAAAGGCATGTATACTTATAGAATACTCTGCTTATAGAATATTCATAAGCGAACATCTTCCTTATATAGACTGAGTAAAAAATAGCATCCTTAATCATCTGAAATGTAATATTTTCAAGAACATTTTGGCTAAGTTTCTTCCACGCATTCTGCTGCATGAATAACACTAATTACTTGGCAGTTGCTATTCAACCAAAATAGAGCTTTTCAAAAAGATTCTAGACCTTATTGAGTATTAAAAGCTATTAATGAAAGAATGGAACAATTTGTTTTCAAGATCAAATTACAGGGCAATCCTGTCAGAAGTCTATTCATTTTAAAGGTGCATACTCCCAGATAGCGATTTGCTTAAAAAGAGGAGATGCAAAGCTGTATAGATTAATGCAGCTGTGACTATTGTAGACATCCCAGGATTACTGGCCAAAGTCAGAGGGAAAATAACATCCTAAAGGCAATACAAAAAAAGCAGAATAGCCACTGAGAAGCAGCAAAATTAGGAAGTGTTCCCAGTGTCACACATAGCCCAGAAACGGCCTACACACATGCTTTGGAAAGTTTCCACTTACTCCTTAACCACCTCAGAATTGATGAGAAGAAAGGAAGTGAATTTCCTGAAATCACACAGGAATAGTAATGGTCACCATCTAATCTCTTCACTTCTCAACCATGCAATATGAGCAAATACTATTATAAACTTAGGAGCCAGGATAAGTTGGCTGACAATTGGGGCAATGTAGTGAAATAGGAGTATTTAACCACTAGGCTCTCCAGAGACCAATATACGTTAAAACATAGGAAGGGGGAGGGGAAAATGCAAGGAACACATACATATATATTATATATGTGTGGTTTCCATTGCGCTGGTACCTTAGGCCTAGTACATGCAAATGTGGGAAGTCTCTGTCTGGGCTCTGTACCACACACAGACAATTTCAAGGAAAGGGAGCATGCAGAATTTCCTCAGCAGACAGGATATTATGGGAAGGTTTTCCCTGGAGCAGAAAGGAGACCTGAGTATGTACAAATAAAAATAATAAATAAATAATTGTCTAGTAGCACCTTAGAGACCAACTAAGTTTGTTCTGTTATAAGCTTTTGTGTGCATGCACACTTCTTCAGATACACTGGTTGATGGACTTCCATTTCATGTGTCTCAGTGTGGTGCCTTCCATGATTCTAGATTAAGGTAGGTAGCCGCCTTGGTCTGACGCAGTTAAAGAAGTGTGCATGCGCACAAAAGCTTATACCAGAACAAACTTAGTTGGTCTATAAGGTGCTACTAGATAATTTTTTATATTTTATATTTTCATTTCGACTGCGTCAGACCAGCACGGTGACCTACCTGAATCTGAGTATGTACAAATTGGCATAAGGACTCAACAGATGTAAAGTACACGCTATATTCAACTAACTTATGGTAGCAGAAGCCAGTGCAAGGATTCCCACTAGCCCAACAGGGCTTGCCCCCTCAACACCTTTCCCAAACCTGCTCCAGAGGGTTGGAAGAACCCCTAGAACACTGTGCAGGGGGAGGACAAGAGAGACTGATCCACTGGACAAGCAGAAATGCTTGCACTGGTGGAACAATCTCCTTATCACTATGCTGAATGCAATCCTATGTTTAGAGGGACAGCAAAAACTAAAGAAAAAGAAAGATGTAGAAGGTCAAATAGGAGGGTCAATATTCCTTGTGAGACTGCTAGGATGTGTGTCTGTGTGTATCTATATCTATATATATCAGTGACAATCCAAATTAAGAATGTTTACAGAAACACCATGGAAATCTTGTTTAGAATTAGAAAAGAATTCACAGTTACAGTCAGAGCATCTGCGACTCATTAACTGAAAACACTAATAGGCTCGTGCTTTCCACCATACATGTCTGCACAGAGGCAGCTAGACCAAAACTGCAAAGTAATCTGTTCTGTTTTGGAATCATAATTACATATTGACAAGTTAAGCTGTGAGACTGAAATCAAGAGGATTTAGGCTATAATGTGAATATTCCCAGGAGGAAAGCTAAAGGGACATCCATTATTTTGTCAGAAGCTCACACTCTTTTTCAATTTCCCATTGTTCTATGACATGATATCCTGGGAGAAAAGATATTCTGGAAATACAAAATATGAATTTATAGTGTCATTGCTCACATAACTCACTTTTGTTCTGTAGGTTTAGGAGATGAGTAGAATTTAGTGACAGAAATCTAAATATCCACAGATCATTTTGAACTATTAAATGAAGACAGATTAAATTTTCTCAAGAGAAAATGCTCACTGCATGTCAAGAAATTCCAGGTCCCCAGTAGCATCTCATGCACTGAACTCAGGGAAGCAATGTCAGCAGTCCTGAATGTTCAGAGACAGAGGGAGAGAGTCGGTCTCATGGAGAAGAAGCAGATTGTGTACTTTTAGATGGAAGACTGGTCTTAGGAATGCAGACCAACTGAGGAAGTATCTTAAGTCCCCAGGGGAGTCTGCACACAAGCACCCATAACATATCAGTCCTTTCTGATCCATCTCTTTGCCAGGTATGCCAAGAAGAGTGCCAATGAAAGCAAGTCTGTACCAGACTGCAGCCATTCTCCACTGTGGAACACTGTTTGGAACAGGGCCTTCACTCAGGGGTGGGGGGAGCTTTCATTTTTGGGTTCTGTGTTCACCAGAGTGGTTTGCCCGCTTGCCCTTGGAGCTGCCCAAGATACAGCAGATCCTCTGTCTCTCTTTCAACAGTTTCTCCATAACTTGCCAACTTACCATTATGATTGACCATGGGGCCTAACCAGCCTAAATATGAGACTCAAAAGTTATTTTAACTGTTAAAATAACCCGTCTTACATTTCTTGTTAATGTTGGTTCTGGATGCACTTTAAGATTATGATTTGTTGTGCGTAAGTGCAGTCCTTGCAGAGTCATGCATGGGTAAAGCTCACTGGCTTCAGTTAGGCTTACCCATATGTGGCTGTGGCTATAACTGCAGCCAAAGAGAAGAACAAATAGCAGAAAATGATTGACTTGAGAAATTGCTTGCAAATAATAGGTCGTCATACATCCATTTCCTCAAGCATACATGGTGCAATGGGATCTTTATTAATGAATCAATTTAACACGGCTCAACTGTCACCGAGGATCAGTTCTGATGTAATATTTTCTTCCAGGCGAACGCTTCTGAAATCATTTCCCTTGTTGCTGAAATGTCGCATTGAAGTGGATAATTCACATAGATTTCCCCCCAGAAAGTATATGTGAGCAGACTAGATCCCAGACATTCCTGCTGGAAAACCTTTCCTTAAAGGTCCACATGAATCTTCATCTTCAGTGAAATGTTTCCATATATTTTCATAGAATCATAGACTGGGAGGGGATCCTAAGAATCATCTAGTCCAGCTCCCTGCAGTGAAGGAAAATGGTGCAAGGGGCAATTTGCAGGGATCAGCGGAATCCTTCCAAAAGTTTTACATTTCATTTGAATTTGAATGTGATGTTTTACTTAAGACCATAAGAAATGCCTATGCTGGGCCAGACTGTGGATACATTTCATACTGCACTTTATATCCAACAATAGTCAATCAGATGCCTTTGAAAGCTCACAAGCAGGGCATGGCGGTAATATGTGTTGCCTCGGGTTTGTCCCTAGCATCCAGTATTCAGGTGTAAATTGCACCTAAACATAGACACTGCATTGCAGACTTCAAGTTGACTGTAAATTCTCATTTCCAGGTGAAAATATCTAAGGGAGAGCCTATCACAGCTTCTCCTGGTAATAATCACCACATGCTAAGCATGTTTTATAGTATTCTTCCATACCCTGAGAATATAGGACAACCATCTTGATCACTCTACTAGCTGATAGGTCTGTCAATGGATGCTTCCTCCTGTGACTTTAGAGACATGTGCCTCCATTGTTGTGCTGATGAGGAATAACAGTGAAAACACCTTACTATATACAGTGGTAAAAAAAGGTAAAGGTACCCCTGCCCGTATGGGCCAGTCTTGACAGACTCTAGGGTTGTGCGCCAATCTCACTCTAGAGGCCGGGGGCCAGCGCTGTCTGGAGACACTTTCCGGGTCACGTGGCCAGCGTGACAAAGCTGCTCTGGCGAGCCAGCGCAGCACACGGAACGCTGTTTACCTTCCCACCAGTAAGCGGTCCCTATTTATCTACTTGCACCCGGGGGTGCTTTCGAACTGCTAGGTTGGCAGGCGCTGGGACCGAGCAACGGGAGCGCACCCCGCCGCGGGGATTCGAACCGCCGACCTTTCGATCGGCAAGCCCTAGGCGCTGAGGCTTTTACCCACAGCGCCACCCGCGTCCCTATATACAGTGGTACCTCGGGTTAAATACTTAATTCGTTCCGGAGGTCTGTTCTTAACCTGAAACTGTTCTTAACCTGAAGCACCACTTTACCTAATGGGGCCTCCTGCTGCCGCCGCGCCACCGGAGCACGATTTCTGTTCTTATCCTGAAGCAAAGTTCTTAACCTGAAGCACTATTTCTGGGTTAGCGGAGTGTGTAACCTGAAGCGTATGTAACCTGAAGCGTATGTAACCTGAAGCGTATGTAACCCGAGGTACCACTGTATATGAACAGTACACATGATCTTACGTAGGTTCCCCACCCCCACACTTTATTTCAATTTTGTTTCAGACTTTTCAACTGTTTCAGTTTCTCCATTGCTTAGTGGCTTTGGCATACCAGTTGTGGCATTCTTCTTGCTCAGATTCCTGAAACAAATTCAGGAAACTAACAGCACAGCCGTCCTTGCGTCTATTCAGAAGTGCCTGCTACTGAATTCAGTAGGCAAGTGGCGTTGGGATGGCAGCCTCCCTCAGTTTCTCCTCAGGGGGTTTGCTTTTGTTGTGCCACCCAGTTACAGGTGGTTTAAGTTTAAGCAAAGAACCACTGAGTAGAAAGGGGGCTATTAACCTTTCATTCTCACCCATTTGTCCATTTAAATTTCCCCCTCTTTTCCCCTTCCTGTTTTTTAACATTGTGTTTATATCCTGTCTTTCTTCCATGATGGAATCCAAGGCATTCTACCTGTGACTCCTAGGTGGGCATCCATACTCATACAACCCAGATTGCTTAGCATCAAAAACATGGTGTCCTCAAGTGTCTTCAGACCACCCCCAACATTTTTCATCTCTCAGGGAGAAAAGCAGTTGGGGTGGGGGCAAAGTGCAGGCAGACAAATGGTTGGAAGGAAATGGATAATCTTCCTTTCCTCCACAAGACTTTCATTTAACCTATTCTACATGCTAAAAAGACAAAAATAATTAAAGATAGACATGAAATGTGTACCTCAGAATTACATTGAAAATCCTCAAACATTTGCATGAGCAAACATTATAAAAGACTTGGGCTGCCATCCTACAGTCCCAGGGAAGGAATCCCAAAGGCCATAGGGACCCATCACCTCTCCATCCTCAATGGAAGAGATAGAGGGCTGCCTTAGAAGACAGAGGCCCTATATCAGATGCCTTCTCACTGCAGCTGTAAAAAGATCTGCAGCCAGTTTGTCTCTGATGTTGGCCAGAGCAAAGTGATGGCATTTCAGAGGCTCAAAGCAAGGGGACTTTTTTCTTTTCTTTTTAAAAACAGAATGGGGAAAAACCATGACAAAATAATCATGCCCACCAGGCAGAGATTCATTTATCCCTCTCACCCACATCACACTTCTTTGGATCGCTCTGTTAATCTGTTTTTATACAGAAGAGGATGGGGAAGATGAATTGTTATATACATAGGATTTGATGCCATTACCAGAACTCTTGAATTATCTTTCTTTCTCCATGTCCTTGAGCTAAGCAAAACCAAATCAATAGTATTTCCAAACAAATTCAAGGAAGCAGTGAGGTAGGGAAGAAAACTGAGCAGGTGGTATTGGAATTTTACCAAGTACATAAATTAGTGTAAAGTAAAAAGACTTAAAAAGATAAGGGCCAGAGGCCAGGAGCTCCTGAACACTAGGTTAGGCACAAACATGCTGAAGCTTCCATAATGTTTGGTTCCTAAAGTGAAAGGGCCATCTCTGCCTGAAAACCACACTTTCTGATCTAGGCTGTCACTTGAAGCATGTTGACTAGCAAGTAAGTTCCACAAAATTCTTCCTTCCAAAGAAACATACTTTAGGATTGGAAGATCTCCCCCCTGTGCTAAGGTATGTAAACCATTTGCGGTTTGGTGGGGCTGGTTCCTGCAGATTAATGAATGACTTTCACATAATCATGTGGGTCATGTTGGAGAAGGCTCTCACAGATTTCTAAGATCAACGTGGCACCACAAATGGTCACCAGAATTGTGAAAAGTATAGCAGGAATGCATCCTTTAAAATAGAAACTCACAGAAGTCACTTCTCCGTATAATTTCTCTATCTCATGAATGGTTCGGTGATATAATGTAGCAAGAAATTTGCACAAGCAAGCATGAACTAACAATCTGGGTAAAGGAAAGGAGGGCCAGCCCAATATGTGTTCCTCTTGAGGCAAAGGACAAGAAGGTGCCTCCCTTCCATTACACATGCAGAAGCGAGATGAGAGGTGGATTTTCTGCAACACTAGTGACAGCATAGGGACGCGGGTGGCGCTGTGGGTAAAAGCCTCAGCACCTAGGGCTTGCCGATCGAAAGGTCGGCGGTTCGAATCCCCGCGGCGGGGTGCGCTCCTGTTGCTCGGTCCCAGCGCCTGCCAACCTAGCAGTTCGAAAGCACCCCCGGGTGCAAGTAGATAAATAGGGACCGCTTACTAGTGGGAAGGTAAACGGCGTTTCCGTGTGCGGCTCTGGCTTGCCAGAGCAGCAATGTCACGCTGGCCACGTGACCCGGAAGTGTCTCCGGACAGCGCTGGCCCCCGGCCTCTTGAGTGAGATGGGCGCACAACCCTAGAGTCTGGCAAGACTGGCCCGTACGGGCAGGGGAACCTTTACCTTTACCTAGTGACAGCATATTCCACCATGCCTGAGGGCAGCAGGTAAGGGGTAGGTGCCCTCTGTTATTTAACATCTAACTGCCACTCTTTGCCCCTCAGAATCTGCTACCTGAAGTAGCTATTTAGCTCTATCAAACAGCTGGCCATAAATTAGGAAAGATTTGCTCAAGCCAAAACCTGCATTTCAGCTGTTCTAGGGTTGTGTTTTAACATTTTAAAATGTCATTGGCTTTATCTGGCTTTAATTTAGCCCTTGGATTTATTTCTTTTGTTCTTTACAAGCAAAGATTACTGGTAATTGTGCAAATGCAAAGGGAAATCCTTGTGTGCATGAAGAGCAACTATATTCACTAAAAGGAAGTAAAATATACTTTGCCCACAATACTTTTCACTGTGTCCGATATAAACATGTTGGGTTTGATTATTATTCTAGTTGAACAACTGTATTTAAAATCTATCTGTACAAGGCCTTTCATGAATATCTGTTTTTCCACTTCCCATGTGGAAACCACATATTCAGTATTATGAATAAGTGTTCTGAATCGGAACCATCGGTGAGTCTGGGGGACAACTGGATGAAGAGACTGTTGTATAGCAATTCAATTCAAAGGTAAATATCAATACATGTGTAATGCACAACTGTTTAGAATGGGCAGCATGATACAAAAGAAAACCGACTGTGTTTAATAATAAGTAAGCAATGAACAACTTCCTGCACACAAGTGTCGCATGGTTGGGATGCTTACAGGAATAAGCCCACTGAACGCAGTGAGAATAGCACAAATACTCTTGCACTATAAAAGGTAAAGGTAAAGGTACCCCTGCCCGTACGGGCCAGTCTTGCCAGACTCTAGGGTTGTGCGCTCATCTCACTCTATAGGCCGGGAGCCAGCGCTGTCCGCAGACACTTCCGGGTCACGTGGCCAGCGTGACAAGCTGCATCTGGCGAGCCAGCGCAGCACACGGAACGCCGTTTACCTTCCCGCTGGTAAGCGGTCCCTATTTATCTACTTGCACCCGAAGGTGCTTTCGAACTGCTAGGTTGGCAGGCGCTGGGACCGAACGGCGGGAGCGCACCCCGCCGCGGGGATTCGAACCGCCGACCTTTCGATCGGCAAGTCCTAGGCGCTGAGGCTTTAACCCACAGCGCCACCCGTGTCCCTTGCACTATAAGCATCCCCAAAATATGATGCCAGTGTGCAGGAAGGCAGAAATAATAATGGAAATAAAGGAGAAGGTTTTGCATGTCCCTGAAAGACACTAAGCAAAGTGAATAGTTTGAATTAAAATCTTACATAAAGTTGCCTATGTACAAAATGTACTGCACCTAATGGTTCTTACATATGAAAAGCTGAGCAGAACTGCAGCCTTGGCTCTTTGCACATGAATTTTAGTAGCACCTTGAGTAGTCTTTCCCTCCCTCCCTCCCTCCCTCCCTCCCTCCCTCCCTCCCTCCCCTCTCTAATACACTGATGCAAAATTTCCTTGATCAGCATAAACCGTTCTTTCATGTATTGACACTTGCAATTCATTACTAGTGTGCGATTTCAAGGTGACTTAAATTTTAATAGCTTCATGTTTTTTAAGATTTGAAAAGTCTAGGGTGAATAAAAACCTCAGCTAGGTTTCATTGATTTGGAGGTTCACGGTGTCTACCTATAGAACCCACAAGGCACAGTATGTAAGAGTTAATGCCTGCAACTTCCTTGTGCTTCTCCATAGCAACTGAAATAGAAGAGATAGAATTACTTCTGTATTTATTACTTCTGACTGTTCCACTTGAGTTTTACAGAATGAGGTACTGGTTTTTAATGTGGGAAAGGGTATACAGAAGATTAAGATTTTGCCATTTCCCCCTCCTAACATTGACATCTCACATTTTGCATTCTGCAAAATTGTTGCAAAACTTTAAGAGAACTGTAAAGCAAGGCCTTACTTACACATTGAATTCTCCATGACCCCAACCGACTTTCCTGTTCCATTGGCAGCACAAGACTAATTAACATCTCACCTCAAGGCTCCTAAAACTTGATAGTGGTTAAAAGTGTTAGGGGAGGCATAGTGCCTCTGGAAGGAGACATAACGTGCTCTTTCTGGGGTGGTTTGTTCACCTTTGGTCCCCACCCTGAACTCAGCTCTCAGCATGCAAAGACAGGCTCTGGTAGATTGAGCTATTAAGATAGGATCTTAAGGGCTGCAACATGGAAGATGGAGCAAGCTTGCTTTCTCCTGCTCTGGGGGGGGGGGGTAGGACTCAAACCAAGTGCTTCAAGTTCCAAAAAAAGGAGATTTCAGTCATCAGAAGAACTTTCTGACAGTAAGAGCTGCTTGACAGTGGAACAGACCCCCTTGGGTGGTTGTGGACTCTCCCTCACTGGAGGTTTTTAAGTAGAGGTTGGGTGGCCATTCGTCCTAGATGCGTTAGCTTAGACTCCTGCATTGCAGGGGGCTAGAATAGATGGGCCTTGTGGTCCTTAATTCTATGAGCAGGCGAGACCAACAGTGGGTCTAATGGTCAAGAAGGTGGTTTCTGTAGGAGGGAAGTGGGAGACAGATGGGGCTTGTCAACCTAGGAAAGTAGCCCATCTAGGTGAAGGAAAGCTCTGATCCTAAACCTCACCTGCCTTGCGAAGTTCCTAAGACGATTGGATGGTGCCTTGTTTGCCTACTTCTGGCAACTCCTGCAGCCAAGCTGGCAACAAACGTATTGCTCTACTTTCCTTTGGACCAAATCACTAAGACCGAGAGAGCAGGATCTTGTCTTCTGGGCAGCCCATTCACACAGCCCAAGCTTGTGCCCCAAGGTCACTTCAGTGCCACTAACACAGTGGTTTGACTTCATCCCCAGAGGCGCACTCCACTGTCTCTCGAGACAGACAGATGCCAACAACTCTACCTATTGCCGTTGGTCATAGGAATACTACATTTTATATATATCACATATATTTCACACTTATATAAATCACATATATATAATTCTCTCTCTCTCTCTCTCTCTCTCTCTCTCACACACACACACACACACACACACACACACACACACCATCTTGATGCAACTAAGTCACAACTCCCATTGTCAAAAAGTACTGTCTGCTGATTGAATTTTTTTCATGCATAGTCACTAGCACAGTAATTGTCCCTGGGCAATATCACAACTGAACAATTGCAGCAGAGTTGCTATAGGGCCTATGAAAGTCTACTGCATCCTTTTTCTTGAATGTTGCTTCTTGATAAGCATAGGATATCGGCTTGAATAGTAGTCATGCTTCTTAATTTCCAAACACTAGCAGTAGCATGCACACACCCCACCCCCTGGGAAAACATCTATCCACGCAGCAACATCTATTCAATGCCCTGGCTTTTTTGTGTCCTTGCCAGGATATTTTTCTGTGCAGATTGTGAATATTGTATTGAATACAAGAATTTCTCTGCTTCTACAGGTATAAGGTTCAAAGGACTTCAGAGCGCACTTCAATTCTATGAATGCCCCCTCTTGCTTCTCTATTCTATAGCCCACTTACCCTTTGATGAAAGAATGGCAGTGGTAAGTCACAGTCGTCACTATGTTGGGCAGCACAGGGCTAGCCAGGTTTTCTGCCCTGGGTGAAGCCTCCAGAGGGGTGCCATTGAGGCTCCCAGCCTATGTGAGTGCACGCGTGTGCATGCACCCGTGCATGGGGGGGGGGCAAACTGGGTCTTTGACCCGGGTGAAATAAAGCCTAGTTTTGCCCCTGGGTAAGTAATGGCAGGCAGTGGAGGCAGCTAGGTGACTAGATAGTTACCCTTCAGCAGACTAGATGTAGACCCCCGACTGCCAGGGATTCCACCCTGAAATATATTATCACAGCCACTTTTATTGATAACATTACTTCATATCTTCTCTTGTGAAAAGCAGTCACCACAGATATGTAGGGTGGTGCTAAAAGGACCATAGTTCATAAGAACCAGAAATACATCTTTCCCCAGTTTTACCACATTGCATATATTACTAACATGGATGACTATTTCAAAAATCAGATCTATCCCAAAGTTGCTAATGTTTCATAATTGTGGACTAAAATTTGCCATGGTTACATAGCATGTGTGTTGCCTTTGAATTTCATACTAGTGACAGAACCTAAAAATAAGGGTATGAGAAAAAATGGATAGAAAGAATGTAGTCAGCCATAGAGTAATTAATCACAATTTATATACTGGCATGTGTAGTAAATACTGTAAATGAAAGCCCGTTCTAAAGCAATTAGTTTTAAATCAATATAAGACATTTTGAGGGGTGGGGGGCACAGATTAAACTCAGATAGTGCATCATTATTAGTGGTATAGCATTTATATTGCTATTTATTATCAATAACTGCAACCTAGTGACATTTCCCCCCCTACCGATGCTGATGTCAAACATTTTCACTTATTTCAACGTCAGCACAGAAGTGCCTCTTGATGATATTTGGCTTGCTGCTACCCAGATTAATGGGAGAATGTACTATATGCTTAATGCAAAGTTTCACAGCAATACCAGCCTGGGACAGGATGTTAGCCTTCACTGAACAGCTTTCATCTTTGGCAGATATCATTTTGAGTGATTGCTCCTTTTAATAGCAAGGGAATGGTCACCTCTTGAGCATCACTTTGTTCATTGCAAGCCTCCAGAACTCCCACAGTTCAATCAGAATTAAGTAGCCTTAATATGTTTGATGTTAAACATTTTCTGAAACTACAAATTACATCTAGAGCCTCAGCCTCCAAGCCTATGAATGAAGCCTTCATTGCTTCTTTTATCTTTCATTCTTCATGCAGAATAACTGTTTAAGTACAAATGATGTCCCAGCTCCATACTGCCCCACAGCGTCCTCGAGGGCTTGCTGAGTTAACACATGTTCTTAAAAGTAATCCTTCCCACCTCCTCAAATTGCTCCACAGTATTTGGACCTCCCCACCGCCTCTTAAATACTAAGTGCTAATACATGAGCTCATAAAGTGAGACATTGAGTAACCTAGTCACCACCTCCCACGCTGTTCCAAATACCTCCCCAATGCTTTGGAACAGAATTGGGGGGGTTCTGGGGGGCTTCAAGAGGGGAGGAGAATTTGCAAAATTACCTTCCCCCCCATTCCACAGAATGAAAACTTCCCTCTGTCCACCAGGAGTGCAGCACAACTGGATTCAGCTCATAATATTTATGTACTAGACTGCAGAGTCCATGAAATGGGGTGAATAGCTCACCTTAAGTGGTGGAAGTGCAAGAGCCAGTGATCTGCCCACCCCACCACTTCTGATGCCAAGAGGGAGATGCATGGCGACAATGCTTTGAGGAGTGCCCTGGCTCTCACCATGTTCAGCAAGAGCTGGGGAGTTCCTGTGCACCAGGCTGCTGCTCGGCTTCCCCCCAGGGCATGGAGAAACCAAGCAGCAATGCTTTGAGGAGTAAAGAATTGTAGAGTTGGAAGGAAACCCAAACATCTAGTCCAATCCCCTGCAATGCAGGAATCTCAGCTAAAGCATCCATGAGAGATGGCCATCCAATCTCTGCTTAAAAACCTCCAAGGAAGGACAGTCCACAACCTCCCAAGGGAGATCATTCCACTATCAAACAACTCTTACTGTCAGAAAGCTTTTCCTGATGTTTAGTTGGAATCTCCTTTCTTGTAACTTGAAGCCCTTGGTTTGAGTCTTACCCTCCAGAGCAGGAGAAAACAAGCTTGCTCCATCTTCCATGTGACAGCCCTTGAGATATTTGAAGATAGCTATCATATCTCCTCCCACTCTCCTCGTTTCCAGGCTAAATATACCCAGCTTCTTCAACCATCCCTCATAAGGCTTGGTTTCCAGACCCTTGGTCATCTGGGTTGCCCTCCTCTGCACACATGCCAGCTTGTCAACATCCTTCTTAGTGGTGCCCAAAATTCCAGGTGCCAGGTGAAGAATACCTTTTTTATTTTCATTGGCATCTTAGTTACTACTTTTCAATGTGTTTTCAATCTGTAATGTGATTTGATTGTATTTTAGATTGTTTTGTAAACTGCCCAGATAACTGCCCAGATAACTGCCCAGATAAACTGCTGAGTGGGTGATGTATAAATGCTGGAAATAAAATGTGTACCAAAGGCACAAATCATTTTTCTCTCAAGTTTTGCTAAACCCATTAATACTGGTGAGTTTTGGCTCCATATATGCCCTGGCACATAGGTTCTCTGCTCTGTCTGATGCATTCTCATTAATTCTTTATCGCTGGGGCTGTCAGCAGAGGTTCCCCTAAAATCAAAGACTTGGACTTCCCTTATCAGTGTTAAATTGCATTTAATTATCATTAGAAAATCTAACAGAAGTTCCAAGCATCCCTGAGAAACTATCATTAAGCCGGCAGTACAGATGGTCCCAAGATTTGGGATAACTCTTTCTGTTACTCCTAGACTGAAACAGTTGGCTAGCCAGTGCAATCTTCGCAAATGCAGCATTCTCTATACTCTATTATCTACTGCAAGGGAGCATAAGATAGTCATTCCCATCCCCTCATGAAAGCGAGGGAAGGATAGAAACAATGCAAGTGGGAGTAATTGTATCAGAAATAACACAACATGCTGATGTTAACAGAACCACAGTAGCTACCACTGAAACAAAATCAGACGTAATGATGTTAGAGAGAAAGTCAGCAGAAATTAATCCTAATTCTGGGAAATAATGTGTCGAAGCAAGACAAGACAGCATTCAGGGCTAAGAACACCACCTTTACTTGAGTAAATTACAGTGTGGCCGTAGCTTATTGAGAGTCCGTTTTCTGTGTGTAGTTCTCACAATGCTGGGGTAAGGTTTTTCCTTTTAATGTGGGAGGGAGCAGTGACATGGGCAGTCAACAGATGGATACCTGCACAATCAGCCCCGGCCCATGTGAATGTGTCATATTTTTCCAAGCTTTATGAGAGTCATTGGTGGAAAACCAGCTCCCACACACCTAGGCCAACTTATAAATGCCCCCTGGATTTCATCCTGATCCATTTTACCGTGCAAAGTAAGGGCTATCATAAACTAAACTGTCCTGCCGAAGCTGAACATCTTAGTGGAATGACCTAGTGAAAGACCCATTAGTGGAAATTATTAGTGGAAATATTAAGCATGATCTTAAGTACATTGAACTCAGTGGGACTTTAATGGGCATGACTTTGGTGAGACTTAACCCCAGCATTGTAAACTCAGTTTCTGTACTTAGTGCTGCCTACTATTATGTTTATGTACTTATGAAAATGCCCACTTGAGTAAAATCTATATTATATATAACTGTCATATGGCAAAAGCAAGTGTCCTAGCATATCTTAAATTATAACACATTTCTTGTGACAATACATTTGCTAGACTTTATAGTGCCATGGGAATCTTAGCTGCTTATGCTGCAACAGACTAATATGGCAACTCCTTTAGAATTTGTAACTGTAATGTAAAATCAGATTGCAGCTAATGGTTTGGTAATGGCAGGCAGGAAAGAACAAGTGAAACCTTCTTAGTCTTAACAAATTGATGCAAACCTATCAGTGTGAGAAGCCTCTGAAAGTGTTGCTCAGTGCAATGTCTGCCTATTTGTAGTAGTACCTGATCACTGTGATGGAAACGGGGTCTAGTCCCCCAAAACGAATTAAGGCCCACACCAATTTAGGAATACTTCCACAAAACCATGTATTATGACACTATGCACCACTGGTAACAGCAGAGAAGTATCAAACTCAAATTAGATTATGAATCACCCTTGTTCTTTCCCAGAGGCAATAAGGTAAGGCAGGTGCACATTTGCAACACAGCAGGGTATTTAATGCCCACTATCCATGTAACAGGTCAGCAAAGAAACGCACTTCCAGCTGTGAGCATGCATATGGCTTTTTGCAACTCTCTGTCTCAGGGCTCTTTGAAACAGGAGCCAGAAGGATATGATGGTATAATAAGGAAGTGGCAAGCAGAGACTAGAGAAGCAACATTTCACATATTTGCCTTTTGTCAGGTGCCAGTGAATAGAAATGAGAGTCCAAAGCTGCCGTTGAAATTTCTCCTCCATAGACAACAACACATTACATTGACACCAGGTAGCTTAACTTGTAGGCTTTTAACAGAACCCCAGAGATCCTTTTTAATTATATATAAAAATAACAGAGAGAGCCTATAAACCACTGCCAAGACAATCAACAAAAGGAGTGACTCAGATTTGAAGAAAGCATGCTCACCACTAAATTGCTAGCACACAGCAAGCATGCAACATGGATGGAACCAAGTTGAGTGCACTGGACTGCGAAGCTAAATTTATTATCCTCATATGTTGATAAAAAACAACAACTAGGGATTACTTAAATGCTGGGAGAAAGGGAGAAGATGCTGAAGCTGTACAGATGAGAATACTATTTATGTCCTTCTCTCTCTGTCTCTCTCTGTCTCTCTCTCTCTCCCTCTCTCTCTCTCTCTCTCTCACACACACACACACACAAACTGCAACTCCATGTCAAATAAGCAGTGACAAAAAAAGTCATTTTCATGCTTGACATAATTTCCCTGTGGCATTGTGCCACCTCCACAAAGTCATCCATAACTCTTCTCCTGCTTGAAACAATCTCTAACATGCCAGTCTCCTTAATGACGGAGGTACCCCCTGACGGTGCTTAACATTTAAGAGTGCTGGAGCACCACGTTTGCCCAAACAACCTTTTTCCATTTACCGTACCTCAAAGGCCTTCTAATTTTTCTTCAGAGACAGAAATCCTTTAAGCCCATTGTATCCTTAGGCTACAAATTTACTGAGATTTAGGTTTCCAATAAGAGCGTTGAGATGAATGCCACCTTCTCATTTATGAATCAATTTTTGCCCATCGGCTTTTCAACGTTATTACTTTTTATTTTATTTTGCACTCAAAGGGCCAAACCTCAGGAATATATATATGCTGAAAAAAACACAAGAGGACAAAATTTGAAACCTGGGCTGAAGGAAACCTGTGACCCATTTTCTCCTCAATAACCTATGTTCTGACACCTTGCCAAATATGTACTCTGCATTATAATCTCTTTTTCTCATCTGCAGTTGTCTTTTAACATCAGCATTCCACCACAATCACAAAACGTTATGTCGTATCAATGGCATGTGCCATAATATTATGCTAGCAACTTGTTAAAAGGTTTCATTTTCCTTATCTGATGCAAACAACACAATCTAGCTGACTCCTCCATCTACCTTTAGGAAGGATTTGGTTTTAATGGAGAAGACTTGGCAGCTGGCAAAACCTTGTAATAAAATGATAGACAATAAAAAACCAAACATTTGCTTGACTAAAAAAGGCTACAAATCTCCATGGTATGGAAAGCACTCCTTCACTCAGCTGCATTTCCATTTAGGAAGATTTAGGAGAGATAAAAGAAAATACTTCTTCACGTGGCACATGGTCAACTCCTTGTTCCAGGAAGCAGCAATGGACACCAGCCTGGATGGCTTGAGAAGGCAGATGAATGCAAGGCCATTTTTCAGGCTAGATTTGAAAGATGCTTGCTTTGTTTTTAGGAGTCCTACTGTTGCCTAAACAGGCATGAAACTTGGAGCTCCAAGATTGCAAGGGGTGAGGTCCCCTCCCAACAACACACACACCTAACTTTTATTGGGGGGTTTTCCTTTCATTTGCAGGTTACAAATTAGCCCCTTTCTTGTATTAACTGATTGTCAAGAGTGGGGCTGCACTGCTTGCCCTGAACGCCCACTTGGTAGTGTGAACATCAGATTCAAGGGAGGATATGGGTGAACCACCACATGGCCCCATGTTGCAGTACCCACATGAAGTACCCTTCACGTGATGAAGGCATGAAGGGGGTTATTGTAACACAAACATATATGCTTAAAATGGGGTTGAAATGGAGGTTGAAATGCAGAAGGACATAGTGTAAAAGGCATCTGCAGACATTAGATTATTATGCTCTCAAATATTATCCCCATAGTGCTCATGCAATTATTTGCCTGATCTCCAAAACATCCACTAATTACTAATACAGTATATTCAGCATTCAAAACAAAGTTATGGTGGAATTCAACATCATGCTCTTCCAGTTGTTTCATTGGTGCAAGCATTTCAGTCTCTGCATTTCTGAACACAGCAATAGTTTCACAGACTTGATAGCTATTGCAGTAAACAATAAAATGGAACTGTGGTGTCACAATGGTAGATGAGGCCATGATAGTACTGGTAAGGGGTTTAGCCCTTGCACTACTCTATGGAAAGCTGCTTAACCCTTTCCCTCCATGCTGCTTATTCACTCAAAATCACCCACCCAGCTGCTTTTCTTCCATTAGGGAAAAACTATAGGAAACACATAATGTTCCTCTTCTTCCATAAATGAAAAAAGCGGCTGAGGGAGGGAAAATCTGAGGAAATGAGTAGCAGGAAAGGAAACAGTTCAGCAGCTCACCACCACTGCCCCTCCGCTGCTTTCAGTTGCAGTTATTTTCTTCAAACAAACAAACAAACAACAACAAAGCATTGAAGGAAACTGCATAAGATGTAAAAGCATCACATGACCTCCGACCATGCTCTGAACCCCTCCCTCTTCTCATCATTAGAATGCGAGCTGGAGTTAGATGAGCAAAAGGGAAAGGGATGAATAAAAATTACCAGGACTGCCAGATCTTGTATCTGAACACACGTGTTGCATAGTAAACAGGAGGAAAACCCATTTTCAAAGGTTATCTGAAAGCATGTTAAATAGTTGACTATTCAGCGAAGCGAAAAATAGATCCAGCGGATGAAATAATAAAACTCCTGGGACAACAGATCCACACACTATTTAGCAGAGAATGAGGTTCTGTATAAAAGGCAACAGAAGCAACATTTCCTATGGTACTTATGGAAAATGATGGCATGCAAGCAAAGACTAGTGAAACATTAAACTATTCAGCAACAGCTGTTTAGAGCTTTTTCTTAGAAGATGCACACAGCTGCATTTCAGGGTGGTAATGCATCTTTATTTTATTTCTTTCCTGAAGCTGTTTCCCATGCAGGATTTCAGAGGAAAATATTATGCTCTCTTGAAAAATATATTAAAGCTGCATTGAGAGCAGTTGTTTTGTTAAAAATGTGCACTCCAATGTAATGAAACCTTACACTGATTTTTGTTCAAATGCACTTTACAGGTTTAGCAATACACCAGCACTTAATATTCAAAATGAATCTGTGTGTGTGTGTGTGTGTGTGTGTGTGTGTGTGTGTGTGTGTATTCAGATAAACTGCTTAGAATGGTAATTTATTATAGACTCGTACATGGTAAATCTACAAGTTTCGCCGCCTTTCCATCAACAAAGAGGGATATTTAATTTAATCCTTCATCCACTCCTTGTCTGAAATAAGCAGATAGTAAGTCTTCTTCTCCTACAGTTATGCACTTAAAATAATGCCACTGTCAAGTGCCACCCCAGCAAGCCAGAAAATTACATGCTGCCACACTCTTCATGTAGCTTTTGACATGCTAATATTTTTATTTCATTTTATGACCATATAACAGACTTTTTGCCCTCCTATAAAAACATTGTTTGACAAGAACTAAAAAAAATAATAATCCTAGGAAATATATTATATAGAAGGGGGTTCATGAATAAATAATCCAGCAGTATGGGGAAAGTAGACATTTATCTAAAAATTTGGAAAGTGTACAAAAAGCTATAAAGGAGTGAATGAGCCCAGGGATATTTTTACATCATGTGCCTGTCAAAGGGGTGGGAGGAAGTTGAAACTTGTAATTGAACAATGTCCCCCCCCCCCCAAATTAAACAATATTTTCCTGAATTATAGCAGAGGTGGGCAACTTCCATATACTTTGAGACTATTTTAGGCTCCAGACAGTGGCCCAGAGACTGGCAGTGTATTTTACTGCAGAACCTGACCTGCTCCCAATAGCTTAGACAAATGTTGTTTTTAAAAGGCTTCCTTACATATCTTTGTTTGCTTTCTGCAAATTGCTGCAGCACTGCTTGCAAAGTGTGCAGGGTCATACCACTGTATCTGTAGATACATGGAGGGAGCAGATGCCTTAGCCAGCAGCAGCCTTTTGCTCCAAGGTTAACATCTCTCCTAATTTATCAAGTGAACTGAAATGCCTTGAATTCCATTACAGACAAGTTCACACTGGAGTCTGTGCACCAGACCCCACATGTGCAGAAGCCTCTGGCTAGCTGTAATAGCTATGGATTCTAGAGTTGCTGCTGGCACCTGGGGAGTATTCCTGCTCAATCCCTCTGCTTCCACCACTCTCCATCTTCGTAGTGGCTGCCTTCTTTGGGCAGCAGAGAGGAAGGATGAGGAGATTTTTGATGACAGGAATTTACCCAGCAAGGATGAGCAAATGGTAAGCTCAGCTAGAATGATGAGCAGTTGGTGAGTGAGAGTTATTGTAATACTGTCCAGGACCAGATGTGGGGAGCTGGTGACTAGGATCAGTGGCTGTGCTGAAGAGACTTTGGCAGGCAAAATGTGGAACGATGGGATTTATTTACAATAGTCTTAGAAATTAAATACAGGTCTTTCTACTGACCAGCTCTCCATCAAAAGGTGTGCCCCCTTGGCAGCTGTGGGGAGGTATTTTAGGGCTGCACTGAAATTGAGATTGTTGCATAGCTATAATAATAATAATAATAATAATAATAATAATAATAATAATAATAATAATAATTTATTATTTATACCCCACCCATCTGGCTGGGTTTCCCCAGCCACTCTGGGCGGCTTTCAACAGAATATTAAAATACAATAGTATATTAAACATTAAAAGCTTCCCTAAACAGGGCTGCCTTCAGATGTCTTCTAAAAGTCTGGTAGTTGCTTTTATTTTTGACACCTGGTGGGAGGGTGTTCCACAGGGCGGGTGCCACAACCGAGAAGGCCCTCTGCCTGGTTCCCTGTAACTTGGCTTCTCACAGCGAGGTAACCACCAGAAGGCCCTTGGCACTGGACCTCAGTGTTCGGGCTGAACGATGGGGGTGGAGACGCTCCTTCAGGTATACAGGACCGAGGCCGTTTAGGGCTTTAAAGGTCAGCACCAACACTTTGAATTGTGCTCGGAAATGTACTGGGAGCCAAGACCGGTGTTATGTGGTCTCGGTGGCCGCCCCCAGTCACCAGTCTAGCTGCTGCATTCTGGATTAGTTGTAGTTTCTGGGTCACCTTCAAAGGTAGCCCCACATAGAGCGCATTGCAGTAGTGCAAGCGGGAGATAACTAGAGCATGCACCACTCTGGCGAGACAGTCTGCGGGCAGATAGGGTCTCAGCCTGCGTACCAGATGGAGCTGGTAAACAGCTGCCCTGGACACAGAATTGACCTGTGCCTCCATGGACAGCTGTGAGTCCAGAATGACTCCCAGGCTGCGCACCTGGTCCTTCAGGGGCACAGTTACCCCATTCAGGACCAGGGAGTCCTCCACACCTGCCCACCTCCTGTCTCCCCGAAACAGTACTTCTGTCTTGTCAGGATTCAACCTCAATCTGTTAGCCACCATCCATCCTCCAACCGCTTCCAGATACTCCTACATACATGCCTACAGACATATGTACAAACACCTCACAATTGAGTTACAGCTCAGCTTATGGACAAAGCAATACTGAAATGCTTTTACTTTACCGAAATGTTCTGACATTAAGATAGAATTAGTAGAGTGGAGTTATCAAAGAACTGACAAGTCTAAAGCCAGAACTTATGTAAAGCATAAAAAAAACTGCATTTAACGTGCAGGCACCTTTTGACAGGCAACAGGTTGATAAAAGCTTAATGGAAGGGTGATGCCATCAGCAACCTGGCAGTTGGACTTCCAGAACTCCCCCTTCCTCCAGTCAAGGCTGTGTTGCAGCCTTCCGCGGCATGTAACATGGAGATTTTGAAGCCTTCTAAGGACAACTGTTCCTTTCAAACTCATACAGTTGGCAGAAAGATTCATGGACATATTTGAGCCATAAATAAAATAACTTTCTGACTTTCAAGCTGCACTACAATTTTTCACCGGAGAAGCAAGAATTGCCCAGACAGCTGCCAAGTCCCTCAGAGATGCAGTTTCTCTGGTTAACTCATTCCTTCCACAGGTTTCACACTTGAAAATCAGATGCCTCTTTTGCTGTTCCATACAGCCACCTTCAATTTATGCCTTCAAAAGCAAAGTCTCCTGTCAGGTGCGGTACTTGTGAGACAATGTTTCACAGTCAACAAATAAGTCTCCTATTTAAGCACTCACTTCACCAGGCAGCCTTAGGCAAGCCATTTTCCCAGCCTCAAGCTCCAATTGAGAACAATAATATAATTTAGGATATTGTTATGATTAACATTTATTGATATGGTGCTATCTATGCACATGGTTCTGTACACAATTAATATAAGAAGTGCTAAACCAAGGGGCACCCAATCTAAATCAATGGATATAGAAAATACAATAAAAATTAATAGTTTAACATATACACTTCAAAAGTCATTCCATCAGGCATAATAAAGCCAGCTAACCAAGGCTTCAGAAAAAGCCAAGTTTTCAAGAAAGAAAAAACTAATATGTGGAGACAGGGGGCAGTCCACAAATGTTCCAGAAGACAATTCCAAGCATTTGGAGCAGCAAGAGAAGAAGGACAAAGATGCAATAAAGAACAAAAAACCCTAGGATGAGGAGGAGAGAGACTAGGCCTTTAGCATGACCCCAAGGCTGAAAGATAGGAAGGAGACTGACTGTGAAGAGCTTAAAGAGTAAAGGCAAGAAGCTTATGAAGCATTCTAGAGTTAGCAGCCAGCTGGTGAGAGACTACAGAAGATGAGAAATTGCAGAAGAGGGTCCAACTCCAGGAAAGTAATAACAACAGTAATAACCTTGCAAGCTGTGGTATGAATTACTGAGAGAATGTACATATCAAGTGCTATGAATCATCAGATTATTATTATTAAACCTTAACTTGATAATGAATAAAACATCATCCTGTGCACACTTAGGTCACAGTAAGACCCATTCAAATCAATGGGGCTTACCTCTGGGTAGGTCTGCATAGGACTGTACTGTTAAATGCCAGAGAGCTGCTCTGCACATTCCACTGAGAGACAAAAACTATACATACTAGAATAAAAACTAATAAAGGGCAGGGTTAAAGAAGCTTTGTTAGCTCCTTGCTCTTGGTGTAAAGATCAAGCTTGAGTTGGAAGGTGCATTTATCATTGTTTCTTAGATGGATACGTCAGATTTCACTCTCAATATCTGTGGCACAGCAGGTACCCTGTGGTTCTTTAGCTGTTGTTGAGACTCCAGCTTCCATCAGCTCCAGCCAACATGGCCAGTAGTCAGGGATAATGGAAGCTAGGGGCACCAGCTTCCGAAGAAGAAGGGGGACAACAACACTGTGCAGTGCGTGGCATTATGTGCATGACATCTGGATGTTGGTGGAGCCGAATACAGTGGCAGCACAGCAGCTGCACAGGAGCTGAGTGGTTTCAATGGCCGGCAGCTCCTCCTCTTCCTGCCGCCACCACCAGCCAGGGGATGCTTTTGTGCTCCTTCTCCTCTGCGGCAGGAGGAAGAGGAGGAGGAGGAGGGGGTGGTGGCAGCCATTGAAGCCTCCTCTGTTGCTTTTGAACATTGTGGGGGCTGGCCCAATCCCAAAAAGTATCTCAGCTCCTAGGAGATGGGACCCCTGATGGAAGCTGTATGGAGGGCCACAGGTTAGCAATCTCTCATCTAAGAGATGTATTTTGTGTTCTATTTCCATTGGTAGGCCAGTGTGGATGAACCAGGCATTCAAACTTCAAACAGAGAGCTGTAAATAGAATAGAAAAAGAAACAGAATAGAAATGGAAATACTTTATTGTCACTGTACCACTTGTTTACAGTGGGATTAAACGAGCCCCCCCCCCCATCTCTCAGTCCTTGTTAAACTCTGTGTGCTGTTGTACGACCACCAACCCCAAACGTCAGCTGCGATGTTGCTATCTTCCATTCAGCAGCCTCACGACCCACGGGTAGAAACTTGTTGGTCCAGCTTATCATGCTTTTATATCTCCTGCCCGAGGAGCAGGGGATTAAAAAGGTGCTGGTCATCCCTGAGAATGTTCCTCGCTCTTCTGAGGCAATGGTCTCCTGTGATGACATCTAGTGGACTCAGGGGACAGCCCATGATATCGTGTGCTGTCTTCACCACCCTCTGTAGGGACTTTCTGTCCATGGCTGTCAAACCAGCGTACCACATCGTAATACAGTATGAAAGGACACTTTCGATTGTGGACCAATAGAAGGAAATCATCAGTTGCTGTCTAACATTCTTCTTTCACAAGACCCTAAGGAAATGAAGTCTCTGTTGGGCCTTCCTAACCACCTGGGCTGTATTAACCTTCTAAGTAATCAGGGATGATGGGAGATGTAGTCCAACAACATCTGGGGACCCAAGGCTGAGAAACGCTGGTCTAACGTATCAAGGCGAAACAGGAGCCCAGTTCTACACAGTATTGTAAGTAATGAGAGCACCAGACCAGTGAATGCAAAATGGTGGAGTGAAAGGTACTATTGGGTGACGCAAGGACATTTGGTGAAAACTGGACACAATGCAGTACTAATGAAAGAAAGGCTGAAATGTTTGCAGATTGAGGTTAAAAGTCTGAAACAATTTTGAGAAGTACTTGCTTGCATTAAAAATGTGTGGAATCCCAAGCTACATAAGTTTTTATTTAAACAATTACTTTCCGTTCTGCTTCCATAAGGGCTGACCATGTAGCCCTGAATAAGAACAATTTTGTAGTGGTACTGCTGATGTGCCCAGTCTCTCAAGTTTTTGGATGAGTTTTCAAGGTTAGAAAATGCATAGGGCATGCCAGTTTGATAATCTTTACTTCACCTACAGGTTTTTTTTGTTTTGTTTTTTAAAAAAAGAACAGAGACTTGGACAGTGGAAAATATCCATTAAGAGGATTCTGGTTAAAAAACAAAAAAACAGCTCATCTAAAAATAAGCCAGGATTGCAGACCTGTAAGTATTATGTTGTGACTTGCCTTAATAAACTGCTTTAATTTATTTATGTTAGTTATTGTGGGGCCAGCTGCTTGCCCTTCAGCCAAAGAGTAAATAAAACATAATAACGGTAAGGTACTTTGGCAGTTACAGTACCCCTTATTATTTATTGAAGACTTTCATTACTTAGCTAACTTGGTTTTCCATATAGGAAAATGTCTCCCAGACATCAAAAGAACTTCTATTCACCAAATGCCACCCAAAAAGAAAACTGAGATGCGCAATTTAAAATACCTCTCCAACTAAAGAGGTTAATCTACAAATGCAAATATAGGGAAATGATCTTCCCTTCATTTTATTTATTTAACCAATCTATATAGTCTACCTTTCTGACATTTATATCATTAAGGAAGCCTACAAACACAACCCGCCAGGGGTGGGTTTCTGCATTGAGCTGTTACACCCTAGAAGTCAACATCTTCCTTCATCCTATGCCTTCTGTCAAGTGGCTACTATTCAAGCTTTCTTTCAAAATCATGTTGGCAATACTAGAAGCTCTGAGTCCCAGGGCAGTGACATCACTGAGGGCAAAAATACAGAAAGCTGTGGGGCTCTCTTTAGCACAGCGGAGCATCACTCAGGCGCCAGAGCCCAGTAAAGACAGGGAGGGAGAGGCTACAGTGTTTGTGTGTGAGAGAGGAGGGGAAGGTCTGTGTGATAAGTATGTGTGTTTGTGTGAAGTGGGGTCGGAATGTTTATTTCAGTAGATTTTTTTCAGTTTCGGTGTGTTTGGGTATGCGCCTACTGCCACCCACCAAATGCAGCCTTTGGAGCCAAAAAAATGTTGCCCGACCCCCAATGTAAGCAGTGCCTTCAACCATTAGGTGATGCTGTTCTTTGTCCTTACCACTTAGCTAAGGTTCAGTATCATTCCCAGGTTTTGTGTTGGGAAAGTTCCTGTGAAAGTGCAAATCTGTGCCAGACGCCTGTGATATGAGAGTAATTTGCATGCCATGTAATGAAGTTTGTTTCTCTAAGCAAGTATAATACAATACCACTTCAGCTTCTGTTCCCATAGCTCCCTCACATCAGAATTGGTTGAGGAAGTAGGATTATATATAGACGTTTTAAAAAAGATACCAAGATAACAAGCTCAGTCCATCTCTTAATCTGAGAAGCTTTTAAATGTCAAAATCTAAAAAAAATTCAATAAAACTGAAGCATCAAATGCTGATTTATCTTAATCTGAATGTTATTGGAGGAGTGCTGAATCATTGATTTTGAATTATTTATTTGTTGTTGTTGTTGTCACTGTCATAGAAAAAAAAAATACAGACTGCAGTACATAGCACATACTGATGGGTGAAACTTAAGACCCAAACTTTTAATTTCAGAAGCTAACCTTCAACTGACTTTAAAATTGCTGGTTACACTGAGACTCTTCTACTAGCCACCCACCAACACATTTTTATTGAAAGGCTGCAGCTATAATCCATTAGTTAATGACTAAGCTACACTTGCCAGATCACATTCACGCTCCCAAGGACTGGAAAGTGGCCGGATTTTCAAGGGCTTTGCAGTCAGTAATGATCGAGCCAACCTCCTTTTGTTCAGTGTTTGCAAAACCAATATGCTTAAAAAACAACACTCGAATTTTATTGGCTTCTCTATTGAAAATGCAAGCCTTATCTTCTAAGGCCATTGCTTTGTCACAGTAAATTTATTTTCTTCTCCTGAACTGCATTGTGCATATTATGTTCAACTCTCCCTCCCAAACAAGGCTTTAACCTAGGTAGAGCTCCTAACTTCAAGATTTGTTCAAGATAAAAATCAATCAGAGATATACCAGCAGTAGATTTATCACCTCAGCAGCATGGTAGAAACAACTATTACTCAGTTAAAGCTTAAATGTCAAAACTAGTCAATTAGCCCAAGTTACTGTGGCAGTGATGGCGATGTCTCATTGCCAAGTGTAGCTTTGTGTGCGGGGGGGGGGGAGAGGTATACCACAAGACGGTGATAGAAAACAATAAGCAATGATTCTTACTTCAGAAACCACAAACCCCCATATCCTACTGTAACTAAACTTAAAGGTAAAGGGACTCCTACTATTAGGTCCAGTCATGACCGACTCTGGGGTTGTGGCGCTCATCTCGCTTTACTGGCCGAGGGAGCCGGTGTACAGCTTCCGGGTCATGTGGCCAGCATGACTAAGCCTCTTCTGGCGAACCAGAGCAGCACACCGAAACGCCGTTTACCTTCCCGCCAGAGCGCTACCTATTTATCTACTTGCACTTTGACGTGCTTTCAAACTGCTAGGTTGGCAGGAGCAGGGACCGAGCAACAGGAGCTCACCCCGTCGCGGGGATTCGAAATGCTGACCTTCTGATCGGCAAGTCCTAGGTTCTGTGCTTTAACCCACAGCACCACCCGTGTCCCGTAACTAAACTTAAGTATGAACAAATGAAATAAATATATATATTCGCTGAATTATAGACTGTATGCTCGTTGGGGCAGGAACCTGTCATTTACTGCTGCAAAGCGTCATGCAGATTGACAGCCCCATAAAAATAAACACATTCCATCACCATGGAATCTCAGAGCACAGAAACAAACCACTCCCAGGGGATGACCTGAGACATTTTGCAGCCAACGGTGGTTCTAAAATAGTATAGTAAGAAACCCAATATTGAAAATTTGCTGCCTTTATGAGCCTTTTGCTGTCTAGGGGAAGCTGCCTTATCCTGTGTACAGGTAGGGCTGGCACTGCCCAATTCAACCAAGGTGAATTGTGTAGCAGTGAGCATTGAGGCAAGTTCACCTTGTCAAGCAACAGTGAGAAAACGTGTACTCTCTTGAAATTACCTCTTCCACAAAAACTAATCCAAGATAAAAGAGCTCTCTTTCCTTTGTATCTTGTAAGTATCTGTTTTGGATTTATTTTTCTCCTGCAAACTCTGGCCTTCATTTAGATAAAATTATCATTGTGTTTACATCTCACTGAAATCAGTGAGACAGGTTTGTCACAACCAATTTCAATGAAAATTAGGCACCACTAACTTTATAGTTGGGCATCTGTCGTCAGTTCAAAAATAACAAATGCACAGATGCTAATGGTAAATCCCATTTTAGACCCACTCTTGTGGGTCTTAATCCACAAAATTACAACCACTGGTTTAGGGAGCAATCTGATTGACAAGAAGCAGGCGTAAAGCAAGCCTGGTGAAAGTTAAAGCAGCACGAAGTATACCAGATCCAAACTCTGTTCAGGGGCAAGGTTACTGCTGCTTGAGCCAGCCTGAGCCTGGAGGGGTGGCAGGGAGTCTATTTTGGAATTACACCAGAGTTTTTGCCATCTTAATTTATGGGTTGCCATGTCACAAGGACTGAACCTGGGACCTTCTTCTGGAAAGACAGACACTCTGAGACTCAGCTATGGCCCTTCCCTTACAGCGAGAACATCTCCGTGTATGGCGACCACTCTTCTGAAAAGACAGATTCATCCAAATCATTTCATCCATTCCACAAACTGTTTTTGTGAGGAAATTCCCACCTTCCTTTTCTCTACACCCCCAGCTGAAGAAGATAATACATGTTTATTGGTATTATTAGTGTTGCATTAAAAAAATACTACTACTATCATCATCATCATCATTATCATCTGTACTGGTCTCCATTTTTTCCCCTTCCAATCTCGAATAAACCCTCTGAACTAAAACAAAAAAAGTGCCAAGAGCTTTAAACACTGATTGATACCATTTATTTTACTTCAGATAAGCAGGGAAATTTATTTGCAAGTTTGTTCTACAAGCTTTCTCTAGGAGTGTCACATATATAGCCATAAATATAAGAATATGTCACACTATTTAAAAATACTGGCGTGCTGTTGATTTCTTTATGATTAAAAATATCTGCTTACAGGAGGAGTTGTTTGATGATGGCTATTAAAAAAAAACACACAAGACTGCTATGAAAGCTATAGACCACGTGAGTAAAATAAACTTTAAATCCAAATTGCAAGAAAGCCGGTGTAATTTACACTGGGGTAAAATGCACACTGGATGCAATTTGCCTGTATTCCAAATTCCATTCAGCAGTGGCTACTATTGGCTGAGCTGGCCTCAGCCTGGCAGAGGAAAAGCAAGCCTTTAAAATGCTACACTTTTTGCCAGTGTAACTTCTGGCATTTTGCTAGGTCACATTACTGAGCAGAATTGAGTCTGGAATAGGCATATGGATCTCTATCTCCCGTCCCACCCCATCATTCCCCTGGAATGTCCCAGTGTGAAAGAAAAGCACCCAAAGCACACTCCTGCCTCAAACACACCACACCTAACAACAGTCGTACAACCTCTATATTAGCACAAAAGACCAACAGCAATAACCATTTCCAGAATGAGTAGTTAAAACAGCATTATATAATATACTTAACTGATTGGTTCAAAATTGGGAAAGGAGTTCGACAAGGCTGTATATTCTCTCCCTGCTTATTTAACTTACATGCAGAATTCATCATTCGAAAGGCTGGACTGGATGAATCCCAAGCCGGAATTAAGATCGCCGGAAGAAATATCAACAACCTCAGATATGCAGATGACACAACTTTGATGGCAGAAAGTGAGGAGGAATTAAAGAACCTCTTAATGAGGGTGAAAGAGGAGAGTGCAAAATATGGTCTGAAGCTCAACATCAAAAAAACGAAGATCATGACCACTGGGCCCATCACCTCCCAGCAAATAGAAGGGGAAGAAATGGAGGCAGTTAGAGATTTTACTTTCTTGGGCTCCATGATCACTACAGATGGTGACAGCAGTCACAAAATTAAAAGACACCTGCTTCTTCGGAGAAAAGCAATGACAAACCTAGACAGCATCTTAAAAAGCAGAGACATCACCTTGCCGACAAAGGTCTGTATAGTTAAAGCCATGGTTTTCCCAGTAGTGATGTATGGAAGTGATAGCTGGACCATAAAGAAGGCTGATCGCCAAAGAATTGATGCTTTTGAATTCTGGTGCTGGAGGAGACTCTTGAGAGTCCCATGGACTGCAAGAAGATCAAACGTATCCATTCTTAAGGAAATCAGCCCTGAGTGCTCAATGACAGATCCTGATGCTGAGGCTCCAATACTTGGGTCACCTCATGAGAAGAGAAGACTCCCTGGGAAAGACCCTGATGTTGGGAAAGATGGAGGGCACAAGGAGAAGAGGATGACAGAGGATGAGATGGTTGGACAGTGTTCTCAAAGCTACTAACATGAGCTTGACCAAACTACGGGAGGCAGTGGAAGACAGAAGTGCCTGGCATGTTCTGGTCCATGGGGTCACGAAGAGTCGGACACGACTAAACGACTAAACAACAACAACTAAATGTATACCAGGGTTGGGGAGCCTGTAGCCTCCAGATGCTGCTCAACTCCAAATCCTGTTAGTCCCAGCCATTTACATTCAGTGAGGATGACTAAAGAGGAGAGGGCGCAACACTGAAAGTGTTCATCCTTTACTTTTACCTTTTATTTTATTTGTTAGTTGTTGCTGGCCTCCCAATTATGCAAGATAGAAACTACAGACTGACCAATGTGCTAAGTCCATCAGCTTCACGTGGATGCTAACATGGAAGGACCAGCTGAACCAAACAGTTCCCCTCTGCAGATACTACTAGAGTAGCATGGACTGAACTTGTCGACATTGCAACATGCTTCTGGAGGAAGATCACACATTTGTTCTCTTCCTACCTTTCCTAAACATCAGTGTGGGCCTGGGAACTTCAGGTGACCTCCTGGACTCAGAGATGCCACCACGGCTGAGCTGCATGAGCTGCACAGTGGACCTTGCAGAAAATGTTTGTGCATCTGTTTTCCAAGTTTTTCTGTAACGTTATGACCTTGCTCCTTCAAGAGTTTTCTGAGCAGTAAATGCAATAAATGATCGTGCTGTGGGAATTGCAAGCAAGGTTAAAGCACCATTACCCACCGGGCTTAGTGACAGTGACAATATAAACCAAAGTTCTTCGCATGGAAGGATTAACTTCCCCCTTTGGGGCTAGGTCATATGACCAATGTAATAGAAGACACTCTCGAACTTTAATCATAATTAAACCACTGCCACAAAGATATTTCTACTTATTACTGGAAATTGTATTATGATTTAACTCCCCTGACATCATTTCACTAAACCACTACAGCATTAGGTTTATTAAAATGTGGGATATTTAGCAGCTACATTTATTCAAATAATCTGTAGTGTAGTGGGGGGGGGCAGTGTAGCCTGAAGGTGGCTATTTTAGACAACTATTAAAGACAATTTGTAACAACAGTAAATTCCTTAGTTTTAAAAATCAATACCAAGGAATAATAAGGCTACATTTTAAATGTGATGTCCAGATACAACCTTCTAAGGACAACTGGGGTTTTCTCCCAAGCCTGATCATCAACGTGGCAGCCATTATTTATGTTGCTTACTAACTCTCAGTAGAAGTTAGATAAACCTTTACTTAGCTTCATATCCAAACGCTGATGGACATAAATATAATTCTACACCCCCCCCCCTTTCTGGCTCTTACATCAATGGAATTATTGTGCATATTCATCTGCCATGGATAGGAGGCTCTCTCCCTAAAGCAGTTCCTACACTCCTTTAAATATATGCTATTCCTATTTATCTCTTTGAAGAAGAATGAATCACATCTGCTGCTCGCAGCTATCAAAACGTAATTTCATCAAGCAGGCTCAGGAATGTACACATTTCCACAGCTCTACACTAGGAGGCAAGTTTCCCCCACACACCAGCCTGCTTCACTCTTAGCTGAATTGTGTGTAACCAAAAGATGTTTTGCAGCTTACCGCCATTGTCAGACAGTTTCCTTACATCACAGTTAAGAAAAAGCAACACACATACCAATGTTAGGCTGAAATCCTTCACACGGGCTTCTGATACTGTACTGAGAGCCTAATGTTGATTTAAAAGTGGTTACAGATATTAAAATAGCCTATTTCCAAAGTTATTCACATAATGGTCTCAAAATGATTTCCCCTCACTAATTTGATTACCAGATATGTAAAATCATAACACTGGATTGTTTCAAATGGCCATTTCAGTGAACAAAAGTTATGTGTGAATAATAATAATAATAATAATAATAATAATAATAATAATAATAATTTATTTGTACCCCACCCATCTGGCTAGTAATTATTATCATTAGTAGTAGTAGTAGTAGTAGTACCCTCGCCCATCTGACTGAGTTGCCCCAGCCACTCTGGGTAGCTTCCAACATATATAAAAAGATCCCTTCAAGCTTCCAGCATGAGTCTGAACAAACTGCGGGAGGCAGTGGAAGACAGAAGTGCCTGGTGTGCTCTGGTCCAGGGGGTCACAAAGAGTCAGACACAACGACTAAACAACAACAAGAAAACTTAGGACATGCTCATGAAGTTAACATGCACTTCTGGGTTTGACATGCTTGTAATCCAAAACGTATGAAAACCAAGGTACTACTCTATTAGGAACACCACACTTAGTTCTTATTAAGTTATCGCCACCAGTAGTATATATGTAGAGTCAGGCGTGCCCAAACTTTTTTCACAGAGGGCCAGATTTGATGAAGTGAACACATGCATGAGAGCTGACCAAAGTTGTTGTTGACCTTTTTTTAGAATTTTACCGAAGGAAATAGACTGCCACAGGGGCCAGATTAAACTGACCAGCGGGCCAAATTAGGCCCCCGAAACGGACTTTGGACATGCCTGGTGTAGACCAATAGAGTTAATTTGGGTATAGGAAATTGCTACACCCAGTCCTTGGTGCCTTTCATCTGGCTTGTGGCCTCTCCTGTTAGGCACCACCCCCTTCTCTGAGTACAGTGGTACCTCGGGTTAAGAACTTAATTTGTTCCGGAGGTCCGTTCTTAACCTGAAACTGTTCTTAACCTGAAGCACCACTTTAGCTAATGGGGCCTCCCACTGCCACTGCGCCACCAGAGCATGATTTCTGTTCTCATCGGGAAGCAAAGTTCTTAACCTGAGGTACTATTTCTTGCTTAGCAGAGTCTGTAACCTGAAGCAGTGGTACCACTGTAACTGCCTCCCCAGGGGTGGAGCATCCCATTTTGCTACAGCCTGCCACCTCCCCCTTGCTGTCATCCCCTCTTGGTGCTGCCATGTTGTTCTGCGGCTCTGTGTTCTGTGTTCTCACAAGATCTCATGAGATCTCGTGAAGTCTGTGAGATCTTGAAAGATTTCACCAGACACTGGTGCCACCGCTGGCACTGGATGCAGTGGAGTAGGCAGTGGAGGCAAGGCAGGCGCCCTTCTTGGGCTTCTGCCGCTCAAGGTGGGTGCCTGACCTCATTAGTGGGCTGCGCCTGCTCCCTCCTCAGTAACTCCATTCACAGCAAACAACCTATCTCTCATTCTCTCTCTTTCTTCTCTGCAAAAGTGGTGGCTGCCATTAGGAGAATGACAGATTTGGAGGTAAGCAGGCATGGAGAGCAACTCAAAGGCCAACCTGTTATTAAGGATCTGAGAGGGGAGGAGTGTATAATTGGTGAGAGACCAGAAATGGAGCACGTGGCCCCTAACTGTTTAGCCGTACATGAATGTGGCCCTCAACATCAACAATTTCTCCACTCCTGACTTAAAGAGCTGTAATCTTATTGAAGTCAAGGTTCTTCTGTTTAGCAAAGTTATGATCAGATTTTAGAAATATTATTCCAGATTGTATTTTCTGTTCAGATCTTAATGGGGGAAATGTTCACAGAAGTTTGACTAATGTTGTGCATTACGTTTCACTATCTCAAATTTGCATGTTCAAAATTGCATAAAATATTAACTGCCTTAGCAAATAGCATGACACCCCATGATTAATTGCTTACTGACAATATGACTTTATTGCATCTGTTCTGCAATTTGTAGCTTCACATTGTGTTTATGATCTAATGTGCAGAAGACAGAATTATTTTGTTTTACTGCCAAAACATGTTGGAAATATATACAATTTATTTTGAAGAAGGGCATTCCATATGTATTTGAATAATAAGAAAACTTTCCAGTGGAAATGTTTTCATAGTTACATAGTTAAATTTTCAGGAAAACATTCTAAATTTTCGATATACTTATTTTTCTGGTTAACAGTAATAATAAAAATATGGTCAGAGTGATGTGATATATGGAATCATCTCAATTTTCCCTGCCCCCAAATTAAATAGTTGTGTCAAATTAATTTGAAATTTAATAGCTGTGCATGACAGTGATATTGCCCCTATCCATCTTACTCACTGGATGGAACTGTCCTTCCTCTGGGTGTTCCAGCTGAATATGAGTGGTTGTAAAATTTGGCCTGGGCTAGAGCCAGACTTGCCATGTTTGTATTGGGTTCATTGAAATTAAGGGGATTTAAGTTAGACATAACCAATATGTGCAGGCCTGAAAGTCATGGTCAACTCTCAGGTTGCATATTGGATACTGATCATGCCACTCCAGCCACTCCTCTCCAGTATTCTGAAATAATAATGTGGGCTGGCCCTATGCAAAATTGCATGCACATTGGGCATCAAGTGAGCCTAGAAGCAGAATGGGTACTGCCAGGCAATAGACAAGCATCTTTCCTAGACGGCCTGAGCCCTGTGTACCTGAAGGAGCATCTCCACCCCCATCATTCAGCCTGGACAGCGAGGGCCTTCTGGTAACTCCCTCATTGTGAGAAGCAAAGTTACAGGGAACCTTCTCGATAGTGGCTCCCACCCTGTGGAACACCCTCCCATCAGTTGCCAAGAAGATGAAGGGATGTTTTTATATAAGTATTGGAGCCTCAGCTTCAGGATCTGTCCTTCCAGTGACCACTCAGGACTGATTTTCTTCAGAATGGATAGGTTTGATCTTCCTGCAGTCCATGGGACTCTCAAGAGTCTCCTCCAGCACCATAATTCAAAAGCATCAATTCTTCGGCGATCAGCCTTCTTTATGGTCCAGCTCTCACTTCGATACATCACTACTGGGAAAACCATAGCTTTAACTATACGGACCTTTGTTGGCAAGGTGATATCTCTGCTTTTTAAGATGCTGTCTAGGTTTGTCATTGCTTTTCTCCCAAGAAGCAGGCGTCTTTTAATACCCAAATTTAATTCACTGCAAAAGTCTGACACAACTTTAGTTCTTAATGCAAACCTGTAGGGAAGTTGAGACCAATAAAGACTGAGGGCCAAACAGTGGTCTAGGTAGAAGAATGCAGAGAGACAAAGGAAATGAAGCAGCAGCAGCAGAAGAGCAAATCTTCCTGATCATAAATGATAAGCTGTACACCTAGAAGTTGGACACGATGCTCTCTCTCTCTCTCTCTCTCTCTCTCTCTCTCTCTCTCTCTCTGAACCCCAGGGGGAATATTAATATTATTTATTAATATTATTTATTACCCAGCCTTCTCCAGAATGTCCAGGGGAAAAATGCAACAAATTAAAATTCAGAATTGAGAACGGTTAAAACAGGAATAGGGTGGGCCCTTAAAAAGCAATTTCAGACGTCAAAGACCAGGGTCAAGGATCTCTTTAATAAGAAACTCCACTAAAAACAATATCCAGCCTGATTTTCATCCGCTTGGTTGGCCCTCAACTACACATTTTAAGCCAGAAAATTATGAAAAACAATAGCTGGGAAATGAATATTGTCATGCTGGCTGCACTTCTTGCCTTGTTCATACAGTGAAGAAGTGCACAAAAATACACAACAAAAACACTGGGAAACTTTTGCCACATCAGATATTAGGCCACATTCATTAATGGAGACAATTTCATTTATAGCAGCTCTGTCACTTTCATGGTAATGATTGATAACTGACCGCAATTAATTCAAAGTGTAAATGCGAAAAATAAAAAATATCAAGCTCGTTAGCAAATAGTTTATGCTGTGATTATGATGGTGAATGGATCAGAGGCTAAATGGAGCCTGGCCTAAATTGAAATGAAGTCAACCACCCCTCTGCCCCATACTGTATATTTGGATACACAACTGCATGAAAAAACACAAAAGAAAGAAAAACTCCAGTGTTTACTGCAAGCAACTTATAAAAGGATAATTGCTGCTGTTTTTGTGATCATTGCCCACTGTAGAGTTAGGGTTAAGCTTTTCAACAGTTTTCATCTATTGAGGGAAGGTCAAGGGATGCAGTTCATGAAAGCATCTAATACACAACCATAGAGGTGTCTCAAGGCAAACCCACCTAGTTGCAAACTCAGTGGGATGAAAGAGAGTCATGTCAAACCCCACCCCCCTTGTCTCTCTGTGTGTGGCAAATCATTGTCCCCCTACCACATAAATTAATCAATTTAAATAATAAAAATATATACAACAACAGCTTTTCAAGTACAGCCATCAGGAGGCCTGTATGTATGATGCCGTGGTTTTTGTGATCTTTGATCTTTTAAGCGAAAGAAGAGAAGAGTTTGGATTTGATATCTCACTTTATCACTACCTGAAGGAGTCTCAAAGTGGCTAATAATCTCCTTTCCCTTCCTCCCCCACAACAAATACTCTGTGAGTTGAGTGGGGCTGAGAGACTTCAGAAAAGTGTGACTAGCCCAAGGTCACCCAGCAGCTGCATGTGGAGGAGCGGGGAAGCGAACCTGGTTCACCAGATTACGAGTCCACCGCTCTTAACCACTACATCATATGCATCTGGGGGCTCTGTTTGGACCATCCATCTCACCTGTGGTTCTGCTCTAGCAGAGTTCATGTAATGAATTGCATAAATTATACTCCCATCAGGATTCCCTGCACATCAATAACATTAGGATTAAGTACTATGCATGGTCAAAGCATATGCCAAGTAGTTACCACCAAGGATGTTATCACAAGAGTACAGTCATATGTAATTATTCCAGAAACTGAGGTAAGTATGAACTGTATCTTAATAAACAGGATAGCGGTGTGTGAATAATAAAGCTAATGCTGAAAATCTCTCTCGCACTCTCACCCAGCATGAATGATTGCTGGCTTTAAGATTAGCTGGATGAATTTTCTCTCACTGTGCATGCCTTTTCATTAGGCTAGGGTAATTGTATAACTCTCTTGTCTCCTTGCAGGCTGGCAACACTTGGAAAATATAACAATGTATCTCTGGCGCACTGGTTCATTAAGCCTGGAGAACATTTAACTCATTCTAGAACACAGTAGGCTTTTGAAACCTAAATACTAAACTTGGTATCAGCAGCAAAATACCAATATCAGGAGGCATCGACTACTAGATGCTATGCAGCTATTAACCAATGATTCATGTGAACCTGGAAACAAATGGCCCAAATTGTTCTCACCATGGGGCAAAACACTCAAATCAAGGGAGAACATCAGCAGCACAAGACATGAAAGTGAGATTGTATCAGAATTGGCATTTAAAAGGCAGGCAGCACGGCTAGTTCGGCTGCGCATTTAATGTTTGCAAAGCTACAAACAAATTTATATAAAAAGTAATGCCCCTGTTCTTTGTTTCTGAAATGAAAACAATTTTTTCCATACCAACTTAAAACATACACTCACACCTACATAAACCTTGAAGCATCTGCCACAGAAAATGTGCAGAGTGATTGCTTGTTAGATAGGGGGGAAATAGAATTTGCCTATAACAAACAAAAAAATGAGCGCACAAGAAAATAACAAAAAGAAAAAGGGTGGAAGTTGGATAGCTTTTCCCATTTAAAGCTTCTCAGTTCATAGCATTAAAATATTGTTCCATATACTGAAGAACAAACCATTGTACTTTGTTAAATGCCACTTAAATGTATAAGTAGCATTGAATAGAGTAAAGGGGGGGAGCAAGGGGGCAGGGGGCAGGTCTTTGACCTTTCGATTATATTCCAGAGGGGTTATACCATCAGATAACAACATCACTGTATCAGGGCAACACAAAGACATACATTTTGGTGGAGCAGAATCCATTTTGTCAGCTGAAAGAAACTCTTTCCTGACACAAATGAGTTCAAGACAGAGTGGAGAACCTTTACAGCAAGCTGGGGACTTGCTAAGGCCATTTCAGAAATTGAAAAGAACGAACCAAATTTCAGCTATTTAAAAATAAATGAATGCGTGAAATCAGTATCTCCCTCTTGCATATTCATGAAACTTCAATTGTCGTCCAGCTTCAAGAGCACATTGCATTCAATTATTTGAAATTTCAGAATTTCAAATTTATTCCAGCTCCTCAGCATACATTTTTTCTGTGCTGATATTAGCACCAATGTGAGTACAGTTGCACTAATTTTCAGCTTATTTTAAGGACATGGTGGCATGGAAATTATTGAGTCATCATGGATGTGTTGATACAGAATATGGGATCTGTAATCTCTAGATAGTTTGAACGGCAGATTGTGAAAAAATGGTGAAGTCAACATAGATTAGAGGGCTGACATGGTAGGAATAATAATAATAATAATAATAATAATAATAATAATAATAATAATAATAATTTATTTGTACCCCACCCACTCTGGGCAGCTTCCAACAAAGATTAAAAATACATTAAAATCCACAAATCATAGTGCCCTTCCCCACCCTGTGGGTACTGCTTCTGAGATATCACTGTGTAGTAAGATAGCACACCTAAAACCTAGACGTCTCCCATTCCCTAATCCTGATGTGAGTCAAAAGCATCTGTCTATTCAGATTAGTCTTTTAGCAAAACTATATTAGCAAAGAGTCCATCATTTGTGATTAATATTACATGTTCTAATTCATTTTACATGACACATTTGGAATTTTTTCTCTAACGCAGAAGTACTCACATGCAGCATCTTCAGACAAGGACTACAGCAATTGGGACCATTCCTTGCTGAGGACTCAAATTTATTTCTGGATTTGTCACACAGTGTTAAAGCCAGTACTCAACTCTGTGCGATCAAGGCTAAAGGGAAAGTGTACACAGGTAACACCGCTGCAAGACTGTCTTTTTGTCGCTTAAACCGTCACCTCTAGTACATAAAAACACAAATACTGGATTGTTCCATCTAAGTTGCTTAAAGAGATAATAGGGTTTGCCTGGGAATCCATAGACTTTATTGACATTCTGGCAATTTAATTACTTGCATTTAAATAAGGTTACCACCATTTAGAAAGTGTTGCTTCCACTTTCTTGGGTTATTATTCTAATAACATCCAGAGGTGGTTTAGACCAAGGGTGGAATTGTAACTCAGAAAGAAAGAAATTGCTTGTGGGCCATTATCCAGCTTTTACCACCTTGGTCAGAGGCCAAGCAAACATATGGCCAAAATGAATGAATGAATGAATGAATGAATGAGCCATTCTGAAGTCTGCTGCAGCGATGGTGTGTATACATACAATCTTTTGATAAAAATAATTTTTTAAATTCTAAATATTTATGCTGTTTTCTGGTAATTAATACACATAAAATATTAATAACTATACACCCCCTTGAGTTCCACCCTAGTTTAGACATTAGATTTCCCAATGTATTCTTGCCATATCATACAGTACTTCCTCCAACTTATCCTCCTCTCTCTCAACCTGAAACGAAAGCCCTCTTATTTTAGCTGCAAAACCCGCAGCTTTCCCTTCCTTGAAGCATCTGGGGGGTGGGCACAGGGAAGAGATATTTTATTTCTGCTAGCACAAGGCTGCTGCCCCTTTTTGTATACTGTGTGCCAATTTGCACAATGACCGCTCCCCACATCAAATGGGGGCGCCTTTTGCGTGCAGCACCCCAGATCTCAGTGTGACTCCTGGTAGTTCAGGCTGGCTTCATCCTCCCCAGGCTGGATACCTGGAGGTCTCCGCCTACCTCAGCCAATCGCCCAATTCCGCCTGGGGAGGTGTTACCAGGGGAACAGCCAGGTAAGGGGAGAGATGGTCCTGCCCACACAACAGAAGGTGAATCTTACCTGCGAAGCGGCAGTCGGCTCCAGAGCTTCTCCCACCCTCCCCTCCCTCAGTTAAGTCTTCTTTTGCAGGTTAACCTCTTCTCCACAGGTACGCAGGCGCTGCTATGTCAAGGTCGCAGTTGAAGGGCCGGAAAGGAATTTTCCTGCACTGGCAGGTTTTGCCTTTCCCGTACCAAATGTCACAACTTTGGCGGTTTCAGGCCTTGAGTGGAATCCTTTAGTCTATCTTCCTAAATGGGGGAGGGGGTAAGTGGTAACCCACGCCCCCCTTGCGGTTGTGATCCCAGGGTTCCCCGTTAAAGGGGTCTTGAGGGGAGGCATTGGCCATACGCTGAGAGGTTGTCATTGCTCTCCCCTCCAACGGTGCCAAAATGGGGGGGGGGGCTCTCTGCTTGAACATATGTTCTCCAGAGCCAGCCGAGCCCAACATTCTGGATACCTCTGAAGTCTCCCAGATCCCCGGCTGGGGACTGGGAAGAATAAACGCCCAATACCTGAGCCAAGTTCTCCCTACATCTGAAACTTAATAAAGTTGTGGCCAATTTTAACCCCATAGCACGTTGTCTTGAGTCATTATTCCACTCGGGGGTCGCCTGGGGTTGGGGGGACTCCATTGCCTGTCCACGCAAAGGGTGGGGAACCTATGCCCCTCCAGGTTGGACCCCGGCTCCTATAAGCCCCAGTGGACAGGGAGGTAGGGAATTGTAGTCTGACAACATCCTGAGGATGTCCCCCACTCTGGACCACATTCTGCACAGTGCCGGATTTACGTATAAGCTAAGCAAGCTATAGCTTAGGACCTCACTCTCTTGGGCCCCCCCAAAAAACTAAAGGAAAAAAAGTGGATGTACATTTCCAAAATATAAGATAAAAAACAAATAAAATAAAATAAAACCTACATACAGCAACAGTGTTTTTGTGTTGTGTAGGTTCCTATGGTGTAATTAATGGGCCCTGCATATAGCATATATTCAACACAAAAAACAGCGGAACAGAGGACAGCTGGACGTATAAAGGGCCCCATTACCTTCAATAGTTTAGGGCCTCATCAAACCTATGGTAAATCCAGCCCTAATTCTGCAGGAACAATTGTCTTATCAAGCCATTTAACAACACTACAAGAATTCAAGAGCAGGATATTAACATGTTTATCGTATGTAAATCCCACTGAGTTGAACAACAGTTACTCCTTAGTAAGTCTGCTTAGGACTGCAGACTTAGGTTTTCACCTTATTGATCTCAATTCTCCATATGCTCACCATGTGTCTAGGTGCATTATTTCACAGTTTCAAAAACCACAGTTGTTCTCAGGAACCAGACCTCCACGTCTGCCAGAGCATTTGAAATCGATAGCCAAATCTATAACATCAAAGAGCTTTGGAGCTTTTATGTCTGCAGTAAAGAAGCAGCTTCTCACAACAGTAGCCCCCCACCCCACCCCCGTGCCACACAACATGCTACTTTGGAAACTTGGAAACTCTTCAGTAAACTCTTCCCTAGTGCAACAGCAGGAAAAGGTGAAGCCATGTAGGAAATAAGTAAAGTATAGTGAGTACACATACGAGCTCTTGTACATGCATTTTTTATTTTTTCACATTCCAGGCTATGTGCAATTCTGTATTATCAAGGCCAATGTTACCAGGCCAAGCTCAAGGTGTTGATACTAACATATATGTCCCTATAAAGCTCAAGACTCGGTTTCTTTAGAGACAGCTTTATTCCTTCTACACCCAGCTGTGTCTGCAGGAGTCTCTCCTGCAAATTCCAAAGTTATCTAAGCCAGCTCTGCAGTAACTGACAGCAGGGCTTTTAGTGTGGCTGCCCCTGTTCTGTGGAATAGCAGTCCTGTCGAGATCCAAGACTGCACTTTCTGGAAATGGCTGAAGACATTTTTGTTACAACAGGCTTTCCCAGCTGGATAGATGGGTCTTTTCCACAAGTGTCCATTTGTTTTAAATCTATTGGTTGTCTTTGTATTTTTAATTGTTTTAATTGCTTCATGTAAATCACCTGGATATGGAGTCTTCAAAGGCAATTAGCAAATTAATTGTAACAATAATAATTTCAATGCCTTTAGGAAACATCACTGTAAAGTGATTGCCCTTTAGTTACTTATATTTTTTACACTTCTAATCAAAGTACATAGCTTTTGATTGGAGTCAGAAAAACTATTTTCTTTAAAATTAGTCTGCTTCCTATATTATGAACCATATTCATAGGCTGGGGAAAATCTAAAAAGAGAGAAAATGCATGTGTTACCATTGCTAGTGAAAGGATCTTCAGTAACCACACCAAAGAAAATAATTGTGTCTGAATACAATAATAATGAAAATACGGTTGCTGCACCTTTCCTTCTGCCTTTCCTAGATGTCTGCTTGTTTCGCAGCGACTCCACCTATTTCGCTGAGAAGCGCAAGCCATCATCGTTACACCTGATGCTCCGTGCCATTTTATATGCCGCCACAGAGGCGAAGGACGCACACACAAAACAATACAGGCCTACCTATATAGAAGAAGCAAAACAAAAAAGCCATGTCGGGATGGGTGGGCAGGGAAGGCTTGAAAATGCAACTCACCAGAGTTGGGATCGGAGTTGCCGTCCGCTTCGGTCCTCTTGTCCGGTGAGGCCTGGTCGTAGAATTCGTCCTGCGGCTGAACCAGAGGGAGAGGGTGTGAGATCAGGGTACCACTACCCACAGGCTCATGATCTCCTAGACCACTGTCACTGCAGCTTTCCTGGGAGCCATCGGGGAGGTGAAACGTAACACGGCGCTGGGACTACAAAGAAGAGCACAGGACACGCTGGATTAGTGCTCTTCTTTTACCTACTGGAACTCTCTTTTAAAATGTATCTTATTGCCTTTTTGTCATTCCCCGCCCCGCCCCCCAACCATCACCTCTTTGCTGCAACCCAGGAAAGAAAAGAAAGCATGTTGTCATGGGCAACTTCACTTATTTACTGCACTTATTGACTCCACCTGGTTTTGACAGTACCTGTCTCCTCCCTTGGTGGACAGTACCTGCTCATACGCAGCCAGTGCGGAAGGAACAGAGCCCTTCCATAGGCCCCCCTCCCAAGTCCAGATGCCCAGAGACCTCCCAAGAGCTGCAGGTCAGAAAAAGAGGCCTAGAAAAACAGATCCAAGAGCATAGCTGTCAACGTTTCCCTTTTTTAAAGGGAAATTCCCTTATTCCAAATAGGATTCCTTGCAAGAAAAGGGAAAAGTTGACAGCTATGTCTGAGAGGGAGGGAGTGAGGCAGACCGGGAAAACCTGCTATGGATGGCAGCTAGGGAGCGTAAAGGGGATCCAGGAAACAAACACAAATGGGGGGGGGACCAAAAGGAGGGTGGGAATCCCTCCCAAGAAACCTCCTACCAGTGGCTAAGGCAGGAAATGGAACTGGGGCAGGTTTGCCCCTCAAATGTTTTTTTTTTTTAACTTCCTGGGTGGAGACAACCTACATCATGGATCCCAATTCTCCCCTACAGGAGAAGCTGCTTTCCATTCAAAAGGCACATTGTTTGACCCCAGAAAACACCTGGTAGTGGAAAGACTCCTTCCACAAAGCCTGTGGAGTCACTACCAGGTTTTTGGCTTTGCAAAAAAAAAAGTGAATGGACTGACTCCACATGAGACAGATTGGAGCGTATGGGATCTGAACCCGATTCAGCTTTACTTGCCAGCTACCAGTGGCGTAGTGTGGGGGGTGCAGGGGGGGGCTGGCCGCACCGGGCGCAACATCTGGGGGAGTGCGCTCGCACTCGCAGCTCTCTGCCTGAGTGCTAAAATCCACGGGTTAGGGGGCGCAAATTACTTGCCTTGCCCCGAGTGCTGACAACCCACGCTACGCCACTGCCAGCTACACCTGTCTGGGTTATATACTGATTTAGCATGGGAACTGGCATCCCTGTGGAAAAATTCCTGCTTTTTTGGTCACGTTCTTTCAGTGGCACGTCATCTGGTAGTGAGCTTCCCAGCCTCTTACAATGGGATAGCTTGAATCGCATGGCATGTTCTACCAAAGGAAATGGCCTGGGCAGATAGGAATGGGTCAGAAGGAGGGAACATTTAGTCCAGGCCTTCCTGTGCAACTTATTTGAGAACCATATCTCACAACTTTGCTAGTGTATCCTTATTTTTAAACAACAATAATAAAATTCTGAAATTGTTAGTAGTTTAGGGTAGCAAGATGAAATGTGACATAGCAAGGCAAAAGGTATGCATGTGGGTTATCTAAACATGAAAACGTGCTTCTAAGAAGTATTAGTTTGTAGTTAACATTTCATCAATACATAATATTTCAAAAACTCTTAGCAACAGACACATGTAACAACAATTTGCCTGCAATCTGCTGGAGGAGAGGAGATATCTATCTAGACAGAACTACGTAAACCACTTTGCGATGTATAACGCAAGATAGATCAGATTACTTGAAAAACCAAATAAAAGTGCTCCTCTTATTCTCTACTAGCATTACATAGAATAAATTAGGTTTTGGGTTTTTTCCAGGCACTATGGGAAGGATTAAAGGATATGTAGAATAAATTGTGTCATTGCTGGGATATATTCTAGTAGTTCAGAAAGGCAGCTTTAAAAAGAAAAAGAAAGAAACTCCCAGTGGGCCTTAATATCAAGGATTTCAGTCTCAGTCAGAAAAACTTACATATATGGCATCAAATTTAACTTACTTATCACAAGGGGCAAAGAAACAGCACAAACGCAGCAAGCTTTGGCTTACTTTCTTTGTACAGAGAAGCAATATCCATATTATGAACACTGACTTGTGTCACTTTTTGGCTTCCCAACTCCTGAAGGCTGCAATTCTAACCCCTGGTCAGCATTAGCAGGGCTTAATGGATTGGTGGGGAAACTGCCACAGCTACTGTCTTGCCACTTGTGCTAGTCAGGGTGGAAGGTGACTGGGGGTGGGGGATCCATTCACTGTGCCAGGACTCAGACAAGGGCAACAGCTCAGGATCCAATGGATACTGTGCCATGTGCCACTATGTGCCACTTTATCACCCCAAATGCCCATTTGGGGTGTTCACCCAGCCTAATACTGGTCGTACCTTCTGCCTATCCACCATTTGGGCAGACATGTTTGGTTGCCCCTCACCAGCAGAGCTTCTGGTTGCAGAGGTTGGCAAGAGTTGGCCATCTAAACCCATTCCAACAAGGTGGATTGGATTGGAGTGGGTGTGTGTTGGATATCTCTGTTAAGATGCTTTCCCTGCCCTTTCCTTTTTTAAAAAAAAAATACCAACTTTATATTCCATGTGTATGCAGGACAATATTTTTAGTCTACCTGCTGAACCAAGGGCTAGATGTCATGTGACATTAACTGTGTTGTTTGCTCTTAAGTGCTTTATTTTTCTTTCAGAAACAGCGCAGGTCTCCAATCTAGACTGAGGCTCTGCCGTGGGATATGGGGAACCTTTAGCCAGTTGCCCACACACCACAAACCAGCCCAGCCCACAGTCCTGCACTTTGCACGAAGATTGTGTACATTGTAGGACTGGACAGAGTTTATGAAATAAGACGAAGTGCTTAATGGCTCTCAACCCCTTGAAGTCTCTTGCCTTGCTTTTCTATTAGAAATGTGGCAAACAGAGCATCACACGTCAGTGTGCGAGCCATGAACTTGGAGCACCCTGGTTCAAATCTCACCTAAAGTAGGAACCCAGCCTTATCACATCTACACTATGGGGATAAGAATACTAACCAACCTTACAGGAACAATGGTAAGGATTAACTGGGATTATGTATGTGAAAGTGCATTGCGCACATTAAAAACAAATAAAAAAATGTTCCTTTATTTTGCTATCTATTGGACAAATCAGAAATGTGTTTTTTGGCTGGACTTCAGTAATATATTATCCTTCCTCTGGAGATTCACCAAAGTCAGAGTCCAAGCATCTCCCAGAAGCCATGTAAGTCACTTTTTATTTGCATTGGGCTGAGGAAAAAGGGATAAAGTAAGAGCATAATTATAGATTATATGCTGTTGAGATCAGGCAGATAAAGAAATTTGATCAACAATTCTATACCTTCTTAGGTAAAGAGGTAGAGATACCCCTGCCCGTACGGGCCAGTCGTGTCCAACTCTAGGGTTGTGCGCTCATCTCACTTAAGAGGCCGGGAGCCAGCGCTGTCCGAAGACACTTCCGGGTCACGTGGCCAGCGTGACGAAGCTGCTCTGGCGAGCCAGCACCAGCGCAGCACACGGAAACGCCATTTACCTTCCCGCTATAAAGCGGTACCTATTTATCTACTTGCACTTAAGGGTGCTTTCGAACTGCTAGGTGGGCAGGAGCTGGGACCGAAAGACGGGAGCTCACCCCACCGTGGGGATTTGAACCGCCGACCATGCGATCGGCAAGCCCTAGGCACTGAGGTTTTACCCACAGCGCCACCCACGTCCCTACCTTCTTACTCATGAGTAAACCTAATGGAACTCAGTTGGGCTTAATTCTCAGCAGACATGTATGGGGTGAGGACATAGGCTGGATCCTAATCCTGTTCAGCCAAGTCTTGTGACCTGGAAACCTGACATAAATTAAGAAGGCAAAAGGGGTGATATCACTCCAGGCTTATCCACACCTCCTCTTGCCCTGCTGCTTACAGCAGGCAAAGACAGTAGTACTTCAGAGTTCAACTGGAGCAAACAGCAATTTGGGGTTTTTCCAGGCATTCCCTGGGAAAGAAGCAGTGGGAAACTGCTCATACCTGTAATTTCTAGGCATGGGATAAGCAGAAGTGTGAAAAAGCCCCCCAACATTATTTTAAAAGCATGTTTTCCCTCTGCTAGAGTTAGGTCACTTCAGGCATCCTTGGCCTGCTCCTGGATTGAGTTTGTATCTGGTGTACATTTCACCAGATTATCTTATACTGGGCTTTCTTTACACCAGCTTCTTGTGCACTAGATTGCTCTCTTAAATGTTTACAAGTAGGATTTCTCCCTTAAATGTCTAAATGTACATTTTTTAATGTAGCATTGTGTATATGTGTGCTCTTTTCTCGGAAAATATTGCTAACATTGTTTGAATAGGGAGTTATTATGCTCTACTTGTCAGAGCATATTAGATTTCATGAAAAGACTGGTTTTTGTTATTAGCTATTGTGAATATTTAAAAGGATGCTCCTTAACTTATCTTCTTCAAGTTATGTCACACTTATTGGTTGCACACACAGAATTAATAAAATCTCTCTCTCTCTCTTCTTACAAATTGTCTATGCAATCTTCTTCGCTATACTTGGAATCATGAAAAGTGGCAGACCAAACCAAAATCAACTCTCAGACTGGAGAGAGACAAGCAATTGTTAGTTTGAGTGTTATTGTTCGAAAAAGTTAGGACTGTATGAAGAAAGCATTGTGGTTTCTATGTAAACCTTTCTAATTTATAAAAAGTTTCACATACCATTTCCCCCAAAAAGAGGGGCCATGAAGTTTTGTATGTGCCATTATCTCATATCACTTCACATCTTGTATATATTTTAGATTGCAACTAGAGATATGATCTGGGCCTGCGACAAACACACATTTGCAAGCATACATATGTAGAGGTCAGAGTGTTCGGCCGCAGATTCCTAACTAAGCACCCATGGGTAAACCTGTGTTTGTTGCTGCACGTAATCACATAAAGCTTGTTGGGTTGGAGATTATAGTGTCAGCAGAACAAAAATGTATGTGTACACCATAGGAAATGATGTCTATTGGCTATACCCTCAATGTTGGTAACTATTGTCCTGGGATGAGATATAATCCACCATCTGTGTCATTTCCTAGTGATTCCACCCTGGCTCAGAACCCCAGAGACCTTAGAATTCCTGGTTCCCTACAATTCACACAGAGATAGATGCCAGACCAAGTCACACACACACACACACACACACACACACACACACACTCTTAAAGCAATAAACCCAGAGAAGGTGAGGTTGGACCTCGAAGGTTTACATTTCCATATTTTCCTGAGCCAAATACCCCCCCAAGGGTCTGGTCTAGAAAGAAGCCTTTTGCCAACACAGATGCCTTGAGGTGCTCACCTATGCAACTTATTTTAATATTTTCTAACCTCCACCCACTCCGATACATTCCATTAAACAGTGAACCGCTAGTTCTGCACTGTATTGGAGGGGGGAGAGGGGAGGGGTGTATCCTATTAGGAAGAAAGCACATTGGGAGGTGGGATTTTATCTTCTTATGCAGCTTGACCTGACCATGGGGTTGCCTGCATGAGGGCAGTTCCGGCATTTTGGCCAAACATCTACTTGTCTCCTTACATACATAATTTTATTTGTATGCTGCCTTTCCACAGTTCAAACCCTGCTCAAGGCAGCTTACAACATGGAAAATCCATAACTACTGCATAACAAAAGTAGTCATGAACAATAAAGCATTAAAACTTTGAGTTTCATTCACAAACCAAAATAGTTGAGAAAGGTATGTATTAAACAATTAAGAAACAATGGATATCATTTTCTGTCTGTGTGTGTGAGAGAGAAAAGTTTTGTTCTTTGCATCAAACTTGCCTGAACTGTGTGACAATTCCCAATCGAAAGGTGACACTTCAGCTACTGACAGGGAGAGTAATATTTTATATTTTATTCCAGCTATTCAATTAGCAGAAAATCATCTTTTTTCTTCCTTAATAAAACACCCAGTATCTATCTACACTTGTCTCAACTGCAAAGTGAAATAAATTTCCCTTTAACAAGCAAATAAAGTGGTACAATTTAATCTAATCTAACGCCTTGCTTTATCTTACTCAACTGGGAACCAGCTAATGCTAATAATTTCCTCATTTTAGCCTTTTAAAACAAGAATTAATGTGTCTGAAGCTTAGGAAATCAATTCCAGTCTTATGCTGAGGTTAAATTAGCATTAGGTAGTGATGGGTAAGATCCTGACCACTTGTGCCATATGAAGAAAAAGTGAGGATGCAATAGAACACCCTGGTTTTCATTCTTTCATTCGTGTGAGAGTTGTTTGAGCTAACTGGCTGATTATTTTGAAGGAGTCTAACATAACTGATAACTTTTGATAAAACATAATTCAATGGGATCCTGTCCCTATTACCCACGATGCAGCATAGCTGGAAATTAGGTTCATGTCCTCTGGTACCTGAGATATTTCATTCCCTACCTCTGATGCTTGAGGTACCCTAATTGTTTTGGGTTTTTATTTAAGGATTCATGAATGTTATAAGAAGCCATTACAATAACATGCAAACATTCCCATTTGCTGAAAAATGTCCACCAAATTACACATAGTGGGAGGAACTATATATTGCAGCCCCCGCCACCCTGCATCTCACAAACACATACGCACACCTGAGTCGCTGAAGGTGGAGGTTCAGCCACCAGCTGTTAGGAACTGCGTTTTGGTCTATACTACAATGTTATCCCTCAAATTTAATAGCTTAGGACCAAACCAGGTATAACACAGTGCATCCTTGCTTAGGATCGTCCCATTTTATATAGGTTTCACGCTCTCCCAGAGTATGAGTTCCATGATCTTCAAACCAGTCAAGCTAATTCACCTCTGCATGCACATACCTTCATACATGCACAAACAACCCATGGGGCATCCTAACAATAGAATGATTTAGCTTGGTCTACGACACATAGTGACATAGTGCAATGTCTGTCCCAGAGTGGTAGTATGCAGAAGTAATTTGGTGTCATAGTCCCGTGCTGCCCAGCCACGGCAGAGCTCAGTGGCAGGAGAGGCCAGCCAACCAGCCACGGCTCAGGGGGGTCCTTGCCTGGAGGCAGAGTCCATATGCAAGGTTCAGTCAAGTCCTAAGGTCAGGAGTATCTCGGTTCACGTAGTCAGATGGTCCAGGGGTCAAGAAAGCCGAGAGCCCAACGTCAAGAAAAGCAAGAAGCAGCAAGGTCTGGCCAGGAACAACAAATGTTGCTTCTAGCCACTGACTGAGGTTGGAAGCAAGAAGGCTGATCAGCAACAGGTGGAGTCACTCTGCCTTCTGTTCCTTCAGGCTGCTGCTCAGCAGGTAAAGCCAATTCCTGGCCCATGACACTTGGATGAATAGGACATTCTCAGAATGCTTTGGTTTTCCTTAAAACACCCACATTTGGGGGTTTAGCGCTGGTTACCACTAGCAGGAGGGACGTGGGTGGTGCTGTGGGTTGAACCACAGAGCCTAGGACTTGCCAATCAGAAGGTTGGCGGTTTGAATCCCCGCAACGGGGTGAGCTCCTGTTGCTTGGTCCTGCTCCTGCCAACCTAGCAGTTCGAAAGCACGTCAAAGTTCAAGTAGATAAATAGGTACCACTCCGGCGGGAAGGTAAATGGCCTTTCCGTGCGCTGCTCTGGTTCACCAGAAGCGGCTTAGTCATGCTGGCCACATGACCCGGAAGCTGTACGCCGACTGCCTCAGCCAATAAAGCAAGATGAGCGTTGCAACCCCAGAGACGGCCATGACTGGACCTAATGGTCAGGGGTCCCTTTACCCTTTACCTTTATCACTAGCAGGAGAACAGCCAGGGGAAGCCTGCTAGGTGAAGCTGGGGCTCTGTAAGTAGTCTTACAAACAATACTTCACAGGATTGATTTAGGTGACAGCATGAAGAGGGACAGATGTAGACAGGAACTGATGTCTCAATAGTATTTGCCCTGTAGGGAAAGCACCACTTAGACTCCACTTCAAGCAGCGAAATGTCACTGGCTAACAGTGATACTTCTATTGCATTGACCTTGTTGGAGTGAGGCACTTGAAGCACAGCACAGCTTAAGTTAATGACTTTTAAGTCCCACCAGTTTTAGCGAGAAAGAATTAAGGAGTATGCTTAAGGAGTCAGTGGGATTAAACACCCTTCCCTTCAGCTGGACTGTGCCCTACCTCCGCCTCAAGTTCGATCATCCTTTCACAATCAACCACTTATTAAAACAGTCCAGGAATTTCCCAGCAGAAAGTCTCAAAGCTACAACTGATACCCATTTAAATTCCACAGAGCCTTCCATGTCTACTGATAGCCAACCACAGCTCATATATGAATTTGTAACTTACTGTAAGTCCTCTGGGTAGTGTATAATACAAAAGTATTTTTTTAAAAAGCAAGCAAAAGCAAACACATATAGGCGCAGAGATAGACACAATAAAAAATAGAAGAGATAAAGGCACCACCAATAAGCCATAGATAAAATATCAAAAATAGCTTAAGCATTTTAAATGCCTGGGAAAACAAAAAGGTCCTCACACGGGCAGAAGGCAAGCTTCTTTGGAAAGGGCATTTCATAACGAGGGCACCAGTGCCAAATAAACCCCCATAGCAACTGTGCTAATAATTTGACTTAACTGGTCAGTTAAAAATAAGCTTTTCTGGTTTGGTTGGATACTAAAATGAAACTTATTTTTTTAAGAAATGGGATTCATTTTTCCCATAGTGAATAGTCTTTATAGGTCAAGAGGATAAGATTCAGAGCAACCATTGCTTCTTGCCATCTGTGGGACATTCATAATCTGGATGTTGTTTTATAAACAACTTATTATGTGCCTCTAAATGTCACAATATGGAGAAAATGTAGAAAGTAGCATTATTTGTAATGAGAGTCATATTTATCAATACAAATTGTGGTCATAGCGATTTAATTAGTCACAGTGCAAAATTACAAATCCTGCCAATGGGAGTTTGCTAATTATATTAAATACTAGAGAAAGGTCCATGAAATTGCCTAAGCAGAAGGGAAGAGAGGGAGGACTTCAGCCTTTTCCACTTACCTATGCTCTTCTACATCCCCTCACTGGAAATATTTCCTTTACTCTCTTTCTCCTCCCCCCTCTGTTGCCATTTCATTCTGGCTTCCTCCTCTCAACGCCTGGCTTGTTCTTTCATCATTCTCTCCAATATCCCCCAGGCTAATTTATGACTGGCCTACAGGGCCAACGGCAAGGGTTGGCATGGTGGGACAGCTGTCAAGGGTCCACACCTCAGCACGGAAGCCCCTGGACCTGTTCCTCCATTGCATGCTTCAAATAGCAAGAGTCATGAGAAGGAGGGACAGGAGATGCCGCTGATCACGGATGCTCACAGGTTCCCTGCCTGGCAGGTGACAGCAGTGATGAAGAAGAAGAGGAGGAACACCAGGGATAATGGTGGTCAGGAGGTAGATTCATGGAGGGAGGGGAGCCTGGAGGTTTTCTTGCCAAAAGGCCCTCTGAAAACTGAACTGGGACAGTTGAAAATATAGCCATTGCGCCATTCCTCCTGCACCCCCACACTCCAAAGTCAAGATACACAGCACCCAAGATCAGACCAGCATCTGAGACAGAAAATCCCAGAAGTTCCTGTCACTCTGACAGTAAATGTGTCTACATTTACTACTGCTGCTTAAGATTTTAGTGCTGCTTCATGATGCCCAAAATCAGCTTCCTAAGGCAGGCCGCTCACTCTGCCTTGCCAGGCCTTCTCCTCCCTGTTAAGATTCCTGCTCTGTGTTTACAGTCATGAGATTGTTGTCTATCACATGATGGTGTATGTTTTCATCCCACAGCGTGGGAAGTGATGGAGACAGGATGTTATCTGTTACTGTGTTCCGTGAAGTGGGACTATTGCCCTTTCTTTCTTTCTTTCTTTCTTTCTTTCTTTCTTTCTTTCTTTCTTTCTTTCTTTGCTGTCTGATGAGAAAGAGGAAGGAGCTAAGTCAGAATGCTCCGAGTGTACTATATGTAAATAAAAGTAGATTAGCCAAAATGCTGTGCTACTGAGTTCTGTTACACAAACTGTGAATACTCTGCAGATCCCTAAGCGTGCTAATGCCTTTTGGTATCAGTCGCTGTGATGTTCAGGTTGAAGAAAGTTTTTGAAGCTCCTGAATGACAGACCAGGAGGGAGAGAACCTGCCAGTTGGGCATGTGTCTCTGCCCAGGTCCTACATGAGAGTAGGACGATCCTAACACTCCCTTTCCCCAATGCTACTCTGCTTTCACCCCCCCCCCGTCTTTCTCTCCCCTCCTCTGCCCAAGGGCTGTGCTTTCTGTTTTCCAATAAGAATGACAGCATCCACTTGTGTAGGGGGAAAAGAAACTTAAGCAGGATGTGGCAGCATTCAGGAGTGACCATGGTGGGCATAAAGCCACCTCCTGCCTACACAGCCCCATCCTGAGTTGTGTTTTGCTGCCCCTTGAAAATGTGACAGAATGTTCAGAAGTGGCTTTTGTATGCAGGAGATACACGGAGGTCTTCTGCGGTCTCATGTCAGGGATGGGGCTTGATGGAGCATCCCTTCAAATAATTATTCACTTGGAAAACAGGCTGCACTTATGCTTTGCTTAGTGTCACTCACACAAGCTGAGATTAAAGTTCATGTGGGGATAAGAAGGTAGGAACCTTCCAATTGATCTTTAAGGGATTCTTTTTTTAAGAGCCAGTGAAAATCCCTTTAGTATTCCATTCTGTTAGCTTTCTTTAGCACAGCGTATGACCTTGGCAATCTAGGAGGCCACGGCCCTTGTGTAAAAGTAGCAAGCTTTTATCTAATGGGACGTGGCCCTCCCTGTACATTATGATTAACCTCAGGTTTCAAACACTTGACTTACAAAATTGTTCACTTAAAGAGAGTTGTGGGTTTTTTTGTTGGGTATTCTTTTTTTAAAGCATTTGAAACTTTTGAAGCAGACTAGCTTAACAGAGCAAGACCAGAGCTACCCCACATCGTACTGCATGTCACTTATTTTTTTTTAAATGAGCTAATTGCCAAACAAAACTGTTTGACTGCATAGATTTCATAAGAAGAGCTTTAGTAAACCCTGCAGCATTTTACTAGTTCCAAACCCTTTGAGATACACTAATAGCTAGTGTAACATAGTGCTGAGACTGCAATCCTAAACCCAGTAACCTGGCAGCAAGTCTCACTTGAACCCAGTAGGCCTTACTTCTGAGTAGACAGTTAGAGGATGAGCAGTGAGCCAGAAGCTGTTGGTTAAAATCTGGCTTCAGCCAAAAATTCACCAGGAGACCATAAGCGAGCCATATTCCATTAGCTTCATCTCCCAACCTGCAGTAACAGAGGCTCATCTTCCAGGTGAGAATTGCAAGAATTACGGAGATAAGGTATGTGGCATGGTTGAATATCCAGATATGCTGTACTTGATTGGCTATTATCTGCCTATCATATTGATAGCCTGCAGTTCATCCAAGGAACCCAGGGCCTTGTGAAAAGGGTTATCCCAAATTGTTCCTCATCAGGCAGTTTCTCCCCTGCCCTGCTCCCATCTTGTGTCCATTTATACACTAAACATGCACTAACTGAGCCAAGCTTGCACCAGTTCCCACCTGTTTGTTGCCTGAGGTTGCTTTGCAACTCAAAACTAGGTAATCTGATTCAAATAAACATCTCTATGACATTCTGGTCAGCACTATAATAGTATAAAAACAATCCCAATGAAGGTTTGAGGAAAGTCTGATACTTAACTCTCCTGTATTATGACTATATTTTACCTGAAACACACTATGAAGGGAAAGAGTTAAAAACTATTATTTCAGTCATAATGAAACAAATAAGATACCTGTTGTTTATAACCCCATTTACCTGGAAGTAAGCCCATACTGAATTAAATTGGACTTTCTGAGAAGACATGCTTAAAATTCTACTGTAAATTGCTTAACTATCAAATAATTTGCCAAGATGGATGAATATTTGTACCCACAAAACCCCATAACGCTGAAGTGGGGGAAGAGTCTAAACAAGATGTTTAGAACAAAATTGTTAACTTTAAGGTTAACATTAAAGTTATTGGGATTGATACTTGGGGGGGGGGGGGCATCTTGAAGATCGGTAGAAACAGCTGATGTGTCAACCGTGGATTTTATGAAGTGCATATGTTCATTTGGGTGTTTCTGCTTCTGTTTATCTTATCATAAGAATAAGAATGAGAATGAGAATGGTGGAGGGATTGAGTTTATCTTGTCATATTTCCCTTGCAATATCTTCACTCTTTATTTGCTACATTCTTTAGGCTAAAATCTCCCTTTTTGTTTGTTGCATCTTCAGTCTCCTCACTTTACTGCAAGACTTTGTTGCACAAGATTACTTATAGAATAAGAGTCTAATAAACAGATGAACATATGGGGAACAAGGGGCAGCAAGAATGCAGAAAGAGCAATCACACAAGTACAAATTCCTATGCACAGTCCTTAATTAAGCACACATTTAACAATATTATAAGAGGCGCGCACACATTCCTGTGCAAAAGGGTGTGCTTTTTTAAAAGCAGAGTCTCAATAGAGGGCTGCTGGAGGGGGAATAGCACATTAGAAAATTGCCTCCTGCACACAAGTACTAGCGCGTGTAATGGATATCTGTCACTGACACCTCGCTGGGTTACAATTAATTCTGAGTCATCAGTCATGCCTTCTCCTGAGAGCACAAAAAGTAGCAGCAGCATCAGGATTGCCCTTTGAGGATAAGCTTTTGTAACATGCTAGGATTCTAGAAGGCAGCCATACATCTACTAAAGCCACAGACACCACAGCTGTCAGCTTAGATAAATGGATCCTGTGCTGAAAAGCAGAGAGTGGACATGGATTGTCAAAGATAATATGGCTAACTTAGTACATCATGTGCTACATATGACTTATCCCAGTGCTTAATTCAAATATTTTAAGTCCATTACTCCAAACTACCTCAAACTATTGACTCTAGTATTGAAACCAGCAATTTCAAAAGCATCATTTAAATTGGTTTGTTGGCTTCAAGGGGCATACAATGTGCACCTAAATAGAAGATGCATCTATTTAGATACAGTTAGTGCTATTTCTCTAGACAGAGAGGTGCCAGAATTCACCATGAACACCTCCCTCGTTCTCTCCTAATAGCAATGGTGCCCACCTGAGAGGTGCTGGAACTGAGTTCCGGTGTGTTCCAGTTGAAAAAAGTATTATTTTTAGATAAACTTGACAGATCATTCAAGCCATCCATGGGGCTCTGCTTTATTGCTGCTCTCAAGGAGCATGGCTTTTTCTGCTGTGGGACCCAAGTGGCAGGATTCACTGCCAAGGAGACAGGGTTGAACACAGACTGAAGAACAGCCTACAGCTCTATTTGGGAATGCTGCTTGTATGCGAATGCTATTTGTGAGGAAGGAAAGCAAAGATCCGTGTGCTAAGCTCCATTCCTTGTGTCGCAGGAACAACAAAGAATCCTCAGAAATGTAGGTTCCAAATCATACAGGGAGTCTCCAACTTGTGGGTGGGGAAATGAACAAATTCCTATGTCCCACAAATAACCCAGAGATGCATTTTAAATAAAAGGACACATTCTACTCATGTAAAAACATGCTGATTCCCGGACCACCTGCGGGCCGGATTTAGAAGGTGATTGGGCCAGATCCGGCCCCTGGGCCTTAGTTTGCCTACTCATGATCTAAGGGGCAAAACAGTCTGGTGGGTGGGATCAGAGGCACTGCAATATCTTCAAATGTTATCTTTGCACAGGAGGCCACCTTCTGCAGGTAAACCCACATCTCTACCTTACATCTAGCCATGCAAAGAGGAACTATCTGAATTCAAGGATATATTGTAGCAAGGCAAACCACCACCCTCAGGGTGTAAAGCAGGGTCAGTGAGGGGCATGGCATCAGAAGAGTGTGTTGGGGGGGGGGAGTTCCAAGAAGAGAGTCTTGTAGGGCAGCATTAGCCCTCTGGCCTCAAGGTTCTCAATGGCTGTCTTAAAATGTCCTATCAGGGCTTAAACAAAGAGATCTTCTTTAAATTTGCTGCCACAGAGGAAAGAAGACTCTCACACAACATGCTAGAAACCTTCTGAGCTGGGGAATCAGGGGGCACCAGAGGGACAAACTGGAGCCACAGTGTCATAAAATGTTCCAGATCCTCTGCCTTCCAACATGTTGCTGACTGAGACCACCAGGTTGTTCCCTCCACAGCTATTCTCCAATTCTCTGGCCTCCCTTGGACCTGATTTCTGCTAGACTTTGACCTGCCAGCCATACTTGCTTGCTATTAATTTTGTGTCTGACACTACCCAATATAAGTGAATTTTGATTGATTCAGAATTGATTGGTGTGTGTAGTTTCTTTAGTAAAGAAACAATACTCCCCCCCAACCCTCAAACACACACCCCTCCCACCTTTCAATATTATATTTTGCCTGCACTGGGCTGCAGGAATGCCAAAACATTTTAAAGCAAATTTGCGCCAACTTAACTACAATATGATGAAATCAAATATTTTTCATATCACAAAGATTTCTGATCTGAAACATGTCTTAGGCTGAACGATGGAAGCAAATAAAAATGGCAGTACTTTGGGATTTAAGGTGTTATCTCTCCATGGAATATATCATAGAACTTAATGTTTGTAGAAGTCATCTTATCTCAGACTTCACAGGCTGACAAAGTACACAGAAAATGCAGTCAGACTCCTGGTTTGATCCTTGACTTTGACAGATCACAGATATGAAAATCTTAGCAATTTTCCATGGGGCCTGTAGGCAGGTTGATAACTGATGATGAAAAGGAGCAGGTATCCAAAATCAGCTTCAGAAGTAGCCCAACAGGAGAACTCCTTTTTCTGCACAGGAAGCAGAAACAGACACTGCCTGCCTCAACGGCATAATCAAGATTTAGACAACGATGTCTAACTTTGCTATTGGAGAGAGAGAGAAGCGCGCACAACTGCACATTTACCAGCTTCCATTTTAAAGGCAGCAAGAATGTTTAAATACTTTAGAATACTTTGAAGCATGAACAGCATGAGAGACAAAGTTACTCTGCATGATACGGCTTTACTTGATTACAACAAGGTTGCTGTCTCTGTGTGAGTGAAGTGATTGTATGGCAATAAAACTAGCATCCTCTTGGTATCAGTAATTTGAGGACTCTGCTCAGAACACTGTTCACTGAGGCCATCACATTTCTTCTTCTCTAAGACTGGCTTCATACACCACAATTGCATGTGCACAGGTACAAGAGCATTACACCACTGCTTCCTGCAGCAAAGACATCAAGTATGAATGACAGGTGCTGGGTCCTTCTGCACTTCTCCTGTTTCAATAAACCAGAGCCAATCAGGGCTCTCAATCACACTGGTGCTTAAGGACCCAAAGGTACTATTCCTTTTTTAACTTAGTTACTGAAAGAAATGCATAAGAAAACATTATTTTAACTGTACACGTTGCTTGTTGTCCTATTTAATATCTGAAATAATTAAAATGTTGCAACAAGAAAACTACCTATCATTGCTTTGATCTTACTTGTTTTGTTCTACTGACATTGAACAGTTGGAGAGCCCATGATTTGCCTGGTTGAAAAACATGGTAATCCTACAATATATAATACAAACCACTTAAATCGGATATATAGAATAAAAAGCAGGGAAATGGAGGAGAAATTTACATTGGAAATTTCAGTTGGGGAGGTCTTCAAAAATGATCCCAGTGCATTCTTCGGTCCAATAAATCCTCATTCTTTTAAAACAGCCTTTTGTGGCTCCAAACCTTCAGTTACAATTAATTCGATCCAAATTAATTGCTTTGACAACGCAGTAATTTGTGTCAAAAGCTCCCCATTGCATTATCTGCACTGGATAACTACTGACTTATGTATCACTCCCTGGTGACACAGCAGCAGGTTGGTCCTAGGATGGTTTGAACAGATTTAATTATATCTAGATCAATTTTTATAGGAAGTCACTTCTTTACATGATGCATATCACTTTCTTTCTCACACACAAACACACAGTAAGTTCTCTCATTCCTTCTCTGCCTGACATTTTGCTGCTGAGAGAGAAGTAGAGAGGGGTCCCTTGGTTTGCTTCAGAGTGCAGTGTGGGTTTACATTGTCTAGCTTTTGAAGATCACTTACTTTCACCATCAAGAACCCCATTCAGTTTCTGCCATGTTCACAGCCACAGCCAGGCTGCAAGCTTACATGGACTTATAAAAGAATTAGGGCTCTTTTGTTTACCTTTGGAGGTACAGTCCCCCCCCCCTCCAACTTTGTTCCTTCTGAGCTCACCTGGGGATGTCATCAGGACCATTTATACACCAGTGAATATATATATATATATATATATACCCCTGCCCGTACGGGCCAGTCTTGACAGACTCTAGGGTTGTGCGCCCATCTCACTCAAGAGGCCGGGGGCTAGCGCTGTCCGGAGACACTTCCGGGTCACGTGGCCAGCGTGACATCGCTGCTCTGGCGAGCCAGAGCCGCACACGGAAACGCCGTTTACCTTCCTGCTAGTAAGCGGTCCCTATTTATCTACTTGCACCCGGGGGTGCTTTCGAACTGCTAGGTTGGCAGGCGCTGGGACCGAGCAACGGGAGCGCACCCCGCAGCGGGGATTCGAACCGCCGACCTTTCGATCGGCAAGCCCTAGGCGCTGAGGCTTTTACCCACAGCGCCACCCGAGTCCCATATATATATATATATATATATATATATAGGTTTTGGTGTCCTCGGGTGTCTTCCCGTGTAAAAGATGGGGTGTCTAGGCGACGTTTCGACGAGGTCTCACTCGTCATCTGAGACCTCGTCGAAACGTCGCCTAGACACCCCATCTTTTACACGGGAAGACACCCGAGGACACCAAAACCTGCATTCCTGTACCCGTGAAAATCTACGAAAGCAAATATATATATATATATATAATCTCCTTTCTATATAGTCCCAACTATTTCTAAACCAACTACATTTAAAATTGAAGAGGCCCAGCCGTTTAATACAGGATTTTTTATTAGCAGTACTCTGCATTTAGAAATCTATATGTTTCAAAATTTAGTTCCAAATACAAAAGGTGTCTTCTTCTGAATCTCTAGTCTTGGTCATTGGGCTCATGAGCCCAGCACTGTCTACTTTGAGTGGCAGCAGTTTTCCAGATCTAGATTATTTTGTGTCTAAGATGTTAGAGACTGTGGACTAAGATGTTAAGAGGCTGTTTATTTGTAGAGAACATGTTTCATCTACAGAAGGTCCAAGGTTAACTCTTGGCACCTACAGGTAGGGGTACCAAAGACTCCTGGCCGATACCCTTGGAAGATCTTGCCAGTCAGTGCAGCAAGAAGAAAGATGGAGTAAGTACCAAGGAATCAGAAACAAAAAGGAGGCAATTTCTGGTGATTCTGGTAATTAAATATTTTAATTTAGCTTGATGCATTTCAGAGAAGACTCCTTCGATGGGAACTGTATGAACACTTCAATTTCTCAACTCCATCAAGATCTGTACCTGTTAGTCAAAACATGAACACTTTATTGCAGATAACTCTAATCACAGGGTGAGACACCTGGTCAATGTGGACAATACTGGGCTAATGAGCCAACAATCTAGAGAAGACACTTTCATATGTATTATTAGACGGACCTGTGGTCTGACTCATTATAATGCAGGTTCCTACTACCTTCCTATGAACCAGGGGACACCTGCATAAAATATGTGCTCTACCACTGAGCTGCACTGAGAAAACACAAAACATATTTAGTGATAATTCAAATGAGCAATATTACTTCCCCCCTTTGTGCTGCAGGATTATAAAAGAAAACGGGAAAATAGCAGCAATTGAGATGCAAACACCACAAAGTTAATTTCATTATGAAGGATCCAAACGCTTGCATGTAATAAGGGGAAAATATGATCAAGTGTATGGCCTGAATTGACAGATGGAAGGAAAGAGGAAGGCAGATGTGCTCTAATTTCTTGATTTTTTGAAAGATGACTAGCGTGCACAGATTAAACTGCTTGCTTGGCATCACTGTCTAAAGTTATACACCAGAGCAATAATGCAGATTTTTATGCCCCCACTCAGAATTTTACTCACTAGTGCAGTTTGACATGGAACTCAGGAACAAGTCAAATGCCCAACAGCTGGCGCTCTGCAAGGGAACCGTGGAACACCAGCCAGGTCCAGCATGTATATCCCTTGAACTAAGCAGAGCCATATGGGAATGCTAGCCTGAATCTTAGCCATGGAAATCAAGGGCCAGGTCAGACAAGCAGCACTTTTCAAAAATTTATGATGCTGAGTTTCTAAGCTAAACCAAAAATGACAGATGAGTTAACAAAGACGGAAGAATGCAAGTCGGCCCAGCTTCTTTCCCCTGCAGAGGTAAAGGTGGCTGTGTGATTAAAGCTCAAGTCAGGGAATTGTGGCCAAGCGGTTAGAGCTCTGGCTTCATCAGAAATGTCTTGGGTGACATTAAGTAAGCTTCAGTTAAAGACAAATCATGACTTAATTCAAGTTGAGGAGGAGATAAAACCACCCCTGGACTTTGGACCCCTTAGACTATTGCAATGTGCAATATTGGAACCCAACATTAAACAAGGACTGTAACAAAAACAAAACAAAATCTTCTTTTGATACCTGCGTTCTCGCTAAGGCTCCTTCTTCTGTTTCTGCTAACTACAACCAGTTGTCTGCCATTAACTTAAACTACCTCAGTAGGAACTAATCCACATATTGCAGTTACTGTGGCCAAGCTGATTTCTGCCTGTGGAAGTAAACAGTCCCTGGCCTGCTGTCTTGAAACACAGATTTTTTTTAAAAAGCTGCTGATAAACTGGTTTACTTTTTTAAAAAAATAAATTAAAAATTGCCTACTTATTTTTCTAGGCTTCACTGTAGCTTTTGATACCATACACCACAATATCCTTCTGAATCACCTCTCTGGGTTGGTTAATGGTTATCCCTACCACCAATCTCTCCCCCCTCTCTCTTTTCTCCTCCCCCTTTCCCTCCAGAACACTAGAATAGATTTCAGAAGCTACTTTCACATTAATATTTTAAATGCATTCTTAATTTAGTATAATCTCCGTGGTCCATACTTCAACTGCTCAGCTTACCAACTATATAAACTTTTAAAAATATGTTCAAACAAATTGTGCACTGATGAATATCTGGAGCCACGCCTTTAAGATTTCATCTGCATGGGCTTCGACAACTGTAGATTCTGAATATACCTGGCTTTATGCTCAAGATATGCCCTCCATTTTTCAGGGTACAGACTGAATGGACTCAACATGGATGAATGAAATTGATATGCATATACAGTGGTACCTTGGGTTAAGAACTTAATTCGTTCTGGAGGTCTGTTCTCAACCTGAAACTGTTCTTAACCTGAGGTACCACTTTAGCTAATGGGGCCTCCCACTGCCGCCACACCGCCGCCATGCAATTTCTGTTCTCATCCTGAAACAAAGTTCTTAACCTGAGGTACTATTCCTGGGATAGCAGAGTCTGTAACCTGAAGTGTCTGTAACCTGAAGCGTCTGTAACCCAAAGTACCACTGTACCCTTGTGCCAGAGCATTGGCTACTGAACTTCACTCCGCCACAGACATACACATGTGACACGTTCAGCTGAATGTGCTTTGAACATCTGTACTGCTCTACTGTCGTTAGTAAACAAGGCCTCAAAATCAGGTACCGAAGAATCTAGACTATACTTTTGCATCTTCTAAAAAGCAGTAAATGCAGAAAACATCACAGTAAAGACAAAGGGATTCAACATCCTATCCCCCAGCAAGAAAACTGACTCATCACATCCTCGTCAGTCGCAAAAGCAGATGTGACAAATGTTTGTGCTGAGCCATTCCTCCAATATCAATTCTTCACCACTGTACAAATGGCAAGTTTTGCTGGCATCAAACAAACATTCTGAGTGTGTTTCCTTGCGATTGCCTTTAATTTCGTATTGCAGTGATTAATCAGAGCAAATGTCTTTATTTTCTGCTGTTTTAACTACAAGAAATGATCGCTTCAGTTTTTATCCTATTATAAGGATTGTTGCAAAAATGGGAAACAATTAACACTGGGTTTAATGTGCAAGGGCTATAGAGCTGAAGTAATTGCGCTCAAGCTCTGCTAACTTTGTAATCAGGCATTTGGTTGCAAGCTGCTCACGAATGATTCTCAGAGAGGAACTAACACTTGGAGGAAGAAGGCAGGTGTGCCAGAAAAGCAGACATGTTGGCAAAACAAATTAAGACTCTGAAGGGGAAAAGAAGCAAAAACCAGAGAACATTCTCATCAGGAATCCGCTGCCTAAGCTCTGACTACAGCTGATTAAACCAATTTGTAGCCAGGCTATTGCAGAGTGTGAGACTGCACATGCAAATGTGTAAATTTGAGCAGCGTGCAGAAATCTGCATCCAGAAAAGCCACAATTTCCATTTAGAAAACAAACAAGCCTACCACCACCACATTTCTAGTCCTTGCATAGCCCATCAAGGTAAATATAGTTGGCTGCCTCCTAGGGATTGGGAAAAGAGTGAGGGGTCTTTCACATGGTTCACACATCATGCCAAGCTAAAGCATGAATTAGCACAAAAGCATGTGTGTGTGTGTGAACATCACAGCTGCTTCAGACCTCCCTAGTCGTGTTGCTGCTACACGATGATAAACTCAGGCATGGTTTGGCTTAGCATGCCATCTGAACCAAATCTCATGGTCTAGCTCTTCTAGACAAACCATGAGCCATAAAGCGTAGGACAACCACTGATTACAGATTAGCCATCTTGTGCCAGAAGGGGCTGAGCAGAGCTTCAGTGATAAGTGTGGATCAGATGCACATATATACAGTGATATCTTGGATACTTAATTCCTTCTGGAGGTCTGTTCTTAACCGGAAACTGTTCTTAACCCAAAGCACCACTTTAACTAATGGGGTCTCCCACTGCTGCCGCGCCGCCACTGCACAATTTCTGTTCTCATCCTGAAGCAAAGTTCTTAACCCGAGGTACTATTTCTGGGTTAGCGGAGTCTGTAACCTGAAGCATATGTAACCCGAAGTACCACTGTAATACACATATATAATTTGGTTAATTTATTCAGGTCAAAGGAATCAGCTTTTGTTGCCACAGAAAGTACTCTCTACTGTTCTGTGTTGAGAGTACTTTAAAAAAAAATAGCACAAAACCCACAGACCAATAATGATTTAAAACATAACTGTAACACAAGAGTGAATCAACTTAATTAAAGGAAGAAGAGGTGAGATTTCCATATCCAATTGGAATACACAAACCAGCAGAGCTTGGTAGACACGTTCAAAGTAGACAAGTACTAGGGATGTTTCAACTGCAGTTCATCCCACATGGAACAAATGACCCATTTGCAAGAGTTACACTTACAGTATTTGACTTCACACAATTAAATTTGAAGACTTTAACTTCAGATTTTGAAAGCTTATATCTGAATCCCATTTCTCCTGGAACTGGCAGAACAGAAGGAGAGACTAGTCTGGCTTACTTGCTTATTTAGCTTAAGGCTGGTTACTGATTTTCCTTTTTTGTTTTTGTTTATATCTAGAAAAAAATAATGCAATCTGATAATGCATTCTTTTCCTTTTAAAAATCAGAATAGTTTCAACGGCACAAGGTTTCAGTTACATCACAAGCCGAAATCTGATTTGTTCTGACTGTGAGACTTTAATTAAAGCGAACTGCCTGGTCCACCCAAGGTTTTCACACCATTTCTAAGCCAAAGGGATATAAGATGTGATAACCGATGACAGCTCGAGAACAGCAACAAATAACAGTCTAATTTCTGTGCACCTGCCCATCATGTATTCAGCTCAGTGTTCCAGCTCTGTCCTTTGCCTAAAACCACCAATCTCAGTCAACCTAGCCAAAGGGACATCATACAAGGAAAGAAATGTGGATGACATGTATATGAGCACACACATGTGCACTCATATTCACAACTTAATCATCTGGCACTTTCAAAGCTCTCTGACCTGGGAGCAACAATTGAGGAATGATGCCGAAAGGGTGGAGAATGACCATGTCGGCAGCTAAGAATTTCTTGGGAGGCAAACAATCCCATTTGCTGAGATAGCTTTCACCAGATGAAACAGGCATGCTCTCTTTTAGACATTTAATAGAACTCTAAAATATTTTCCCGCTGCACTGGGCAAAATTTGACCAAGGCTAGGATGGCAAGCACATGTTTCTTCACATGTAAGATTCCAATGGAGCCGTCTGAATAGACAGCTGGTATACTCTGATGCCAAAACACTGAGATCAGTTTGGACCGCAGTGCTGATCTTCAAAGGTCTCAGAAATCCATTTGCTGCTACCCTTTCAGAAAAGGGGAGGGGGAGCCAAGAGACATTCTAAACAAAATGTATTTGGAGATAAATATACTGAAGTTTTTTGTGGCTTCCTGTATCATAACCATTGCAGGGCATCACCCTGTTTCACCTTAGTGCTTATGTACCCTGGCTATCAGAACCAATGGAATAATCAAAAGCACAGAATTCATATCCTCCAACATTTCTCTGATTAAAATAGGGATGCTCTATTCTACATCAGGAAGCTCCCCATGTGTTTTATATCCTGCACACATAGACACATCAACATTTGTCACCTTGAGCCAACTGCAACCACTCTGCCTCACCTACCTCACAGAATTGTTGTAAAGAAAAAAATGTGTGAGTGAAGGGATCATGCACAACACCTTCTACAGATAAAGGGAATGAAATAAATTTTGGTGGTAAGCTGCCTTGAGTCTCTGTCAGGGAAAAAGGCAGAATAACATAGGAACTGCGAGAATAATGAACATGCCAGAGAGCAAATCCTATTGAACTCAGTGGGACCTACCGTAGTTCTGAGTAAAAATGCTTAGGACTGCAGTGTAAGGCTGCCCAGTCTTCACCCAGTTACCTGGGAGTAAGCTCCATTGAATACAGTGGGACTTCCGAACAGACAGTGTAAGGCTCCATTTACAATAAAGGAATCAACACTCCACATGTTTCATTTGAAAAATCTAGCTTGCAATTTAAGGTGGATTGGTGACATTTTCCTTCAAAATTATAGGAAGGGCTCTGTATACCAGCTTCACCATTTTCTTCATTTGATGCAGGTATTTTATTTTCAGTATAAACAGAACTCTGTTTTTGCACCTACACAAAGGAACACACCACTTTTAATTGTTCTCTGATATGTGGAGGGAAATAAAAATAAAAATTGGGACATTCCAGGGTCAAATTCCAGTGCAGAGCTAAGTTTTGACCCTCACGTTAATTTTAGAAGCACAGATCAAGTCATTTTATACAGGAATTTGCACAAATTTAAATCTTCAAGAATTTCTAATGTCTGCATCATTTGTAGTCCATGAATTATCGTCCATCAGCCATGTACTGTGGTCCATCAAGGCGACATTGCTTAGGTAAGACTCCTGATTTGCTGAATGACTGGGACTGCAAAATAGGGGTGGGTTGCAGCTACAAGGCATGGCATGTGGACTGCACTGTTGGACTTGGAGAGTCACAAAGTTGTGGAGGCCCATTCTAGACCTACTAATCCTTACTGAAGAAGGAAAACAAAATCATTCTGGAAAAGAAATACTTCAGCACAGTCATTAAGAAATCAGAAAGCCCTATGAATGGAAGTTCCACTGTGACATGCTTAAGAAGGATTTGTTCTGAATGTAAAGCTCTAGGATTATTTACTAATTAAAACTGTTTTAGCACAGAGAAATCCCTTGAGATTTACCTCCTGTTTCCAAGGGTGCAGGAGTGTGAAATTATGGATGAACAAACTATAGCACTATAATTCCCTTCTGCCAGTTTAATGAAAAGGTTTGAAGTGAACTGGCAAAATTAGTTCCTAGCACTTTTACCCACCAGTGAATACAATTTATGTTTTTCTGTGAAAAGGTAAACATGCTTCCAAGACCATTAATCTGAAGGAAGAAGATAAATATAGCTACTTTTCCTATCAAGGTCAGCGCCCATTCTTCAAAAAGTGGTATTGATATTCCTGTTGTTGTTGTTGTTGTTGTTGTTGTTGTTGTTGTTGTTGTTGTTGTTGTTGTTGTTGTTGTTACATATATATATATCACAAAATACATCAACAAACAAATAAAACTGCAGGCCAGAGAAAAAGTCCAACAACTACAATAGCATGGCAACTAACTGTTTTAAAATAGTAAATGTGGCATTGATTGCACAATCCTAGGCTTCCGCAATCTGTATTGCAAGTCCACCACAGTGCACCAGTAGCAAGATGAACTCACTGGTTTTGATGTCAGTCTGGAGCTGCAAAAACTGAAGGATGGCAAGTATATTGCAGGTCACAAGGGTCAGGAGCCGAAGTCAAGTGTAGGTCAGCAATAAAAAACACGGTCTAGTCATCACAGCAACTCTTCTCAATAGGTCTTGCCCTAATGAGGCAGTTGTGAGGAATGAAGGATCCCCTCATCCCAGCATATGAGTCTCTTCCTATCTAGGGTCTTTCCCAAGCAATTGCAAACTGTGTCTGCACACAACCAATCTCTGTTCTGCTCTTTTGATTTCTCTGCATGTTCAACTCTGCCACTTGACTCCCCTCCTCTCCAGCCTCTGCTTCTGCCTCTGATTCTAAACTGCTCTCTGCCAGCACCTCTTCATGCTCACTAAAGCCTGTTGCCTCTACTGCTTCCGACACCTCCTCCTCCCAGGCTTCTCCCTCTGACAACTCATTGTCATCCCATCACCAATCCCCTGGCTCTCAGACTTCTTCCTCTGGGGGTTGCCTAGGTCTTGCCGATCAGAAGGTCAGTGGTTCGAATGGGGTGGGCTCCCGTTGCTCTGTCCCAGCTCCTGCCAACCTAGCAGTTTGAAAGCCCAACAAAGTGCAAGTAGATAAATAGGTACTGCTCTGGCGGGAAGGTAAACGGCATTTCCATGCGCTGCTCTGGTTCGCCAGAAGCGGCTTAGTCATGCTGGCCACATGACCCGGAAGCTGTATGCCGGCTCCCTCAGCCAGTAAAGCGAGATGAGCGCCACAACCCCAGAGTGGTTCACAACTGGACCTAATGGTGAGGAATCCCTTTACCTTTACTCAGATGCTTAGAAAGTTGAGGTAATTTTAATCTATTTAAGTAGCTTAACTTTTGTATGCTTTAAAGCAGGCATGCCCAAACTCGGCCCTCCAGATGTTTTGGGACTACAATTCCCATCATCCCTGACCACTGGTCCTGTTAGCTAGGGGTGATGGGAGTTGTAGTCCCAAAACATCTGGAGGGCCAGGTTTGGGGATGCGTGCTTTAAAGGATTCCCCCTCCCCGCGTGCTCTATTTTATTGTTTTATCTTTTTGTAAGCCACTCTGAGGTTGAGGGGAGGGTTCCAATCAAGTGGTTAAACAAACAAACAAACAAACAAACAAACCTGAGACTCAAAGGGAGGATTCTGGAAGAGAGGGAGTTGTGTGTGGCACAGGTCTAGGACATTTTTTGTGTGCCCCCTTTCTGCCATAGGATGGCTTAACAAAATCTATTAAAATCGTTTATGCCTTTGTACACAATCAGGAACAATAAAAGCTGCAGTTAAATAATCAGCAGCAGACAGATCCACTCGACAAGACAAAATAACAAGACAATTTACCTTCCAAAAGTTCAAGTAAACAATCCTCAAATCTGAACATAAAATCTTCAGGTATTAGCTGCCCTTTTCTCTACTTTGATTATTGGCATTTCTGAGCCAAGTATAAACTTGTCAAGTTGTTAGGTATATTGACAATGCAGGAAAGCATATATTCTCTAAGTCTAATATGCACATTAAAAAAAAATATGCTTTAGTGTTAAGCCAAAACTAGGTATATTTATTTAGTAAGCAAATTGCTGCTACTATTAAATAAACGTTGTTGGTTGGTTGGAACACTTTCAGCACTATGGTTCAAGTTAATGGAAAGGAGGGGCAGAAAAAGCCCACTCACAAGATTTGTCAGTTTAAATGTGCTCTCACACAGCAATTGCATGCTTGGAGGATCAGAGCCAAACTAATTCATTCATTGTTCTCATTACATATGAAATAATACGATTCCTTGGAATTGCAACTCTCCAAAATAATTCCATTGCCTCATTTCAGAATCTAATCCTGAGCAAACTAGAATCATAACCCAATTATCCAAGCACTAGTTTCATCAAAAGCACATTTAGCGGGTAAATATTTCTCTTCTTCTCACAGATTTTTATTTACAAATGCTTAAGTGGGAAAAGCTTCAAACAGCTAATTGAGAAACACACACACACACACACACACACACACACACACACACAGCATACTGGTGTATCTGTTGTGATAGAAATATTAACAGAAGTAAATATGTTTGCTCCTAAGTATGTGGGCTTGGGATTGCAGCCTAAATTCTCATTCCCTTATAATTTCTCAAAAACAATTAGGCAGCACAGCTTGCAGGTACATGCTACCTACCATTTCCTTCTTCTCCCATATCCAGAATGTTGCCCAATGGCCACACTTTCATCCAAGAAGATCATAAATCATGGTACCCAGTTATTATTATTATTTTCTTCTTCTATGAATTCTAGTAATCAGTTCCTGCAGCAGGGATGAGCAAATATTTCTGGCCCATGTCACTATTGCATGTTTTTACCCATAATTCAGTTCCATTTCATTTTTGCATTAAGGTTTTGGAACTATTGACCATGGTATCATTCTTGACAGGTGATGTGGATCCCACCACTTCCTCCCTCCACTCTGGCTACCAATTGCAGCAGTTCCCACCTACATATACTCTATATAACCACCACGGGTTATCTTATGGTTTTTGTGTGACGGAGACTCAGGCAGAAGTTGAACAAATAAGCCATATTTATTTAACAGAACGAAGCTGATAAAACAAAGGATGTGTCAGGAGACAATGTTCTTTCAGAAAACAGTTAACTTATTAATAACTCTACTAAATCTAGTGGGTGTTACAGGCTTCTAAACAAGGTAGTAAACACACAGCTTCTTTTAAATGTTGGTTGCTTAATTCAGTTATTACTCCGCAGTTAGATGTTACAGGTTTCTAGACTAGATGATGAATGCTTAGCTTATTTCCAGTTACAGATAGGTAGCCGTGTTGGTCTGCCATAGTCAAAACAAAAAAAATTCCTTCCAGTAGCACCTTAAAGACCAACTAAGTTAGTTCTTGGTATGAGCTTTCGAGTGCATGCACACTTCTTCAGATACACTGAAACAGAAACTTCTGTTTCAGTGTATCTGAAGAAGTGTGCATGCACACGAAAGCTCATAGCTTATTTCCAGTTATTCTGCTTCAGTTCCTTAGCTTACCGGTAGTTGTTGCATAGGTGTTGCAGCTTAATCCTTAGGTTCTCAAACAAGGTGTATTTCTGACTGTTACCCAGCCTTTTGACATTCACACTCCTGGGGTATTTCCAAATAGTACAACAGATCCAGGGGGTCACCACACCCCTCTTAACTGGCTTGGGAGTCTTCTCTTCCTAGATCTCTCCCCTTCTGACTGGAGATGGTACCCAAGGAGACAGTGTCCTCACAGTTTCTCCTTTTCCTGGGTCAAACGCAGCCCTCCAGTTCACTCCTGTCTTTCTATCTAAGCTTAGAGACTTCCTTCTCTGGCCACTGATATTTTCCTCAGAGTGGATTTTACACGCATAGATCCGACCCAACTCTCACTCCCTCCTGCTCTCAATTAAACCATCTCCCTCTCTGAACCCTCTCAAGAAACAGCTCCTTTTATTTTCTCTCCCAAACTGCTGGCTCCACCCTCCCTGACTGGTAGCCAATCAGAGAGAGGCTCCAGCCCTCTGGTGGAATTCTGTGGGACTGCATAAACTATCTGTCACACAACAGGCTGTTTGAGTTGGAAAGTGGGGCACTGATTCTGCTCTTACTTGGGGTCCCACTGGGCTATAATTTACTATTTTTAACATCTATATTTTACAATAATCCATCTATATTTTTAACATCTATATTAGGTCATCCAGAGTTCAGGGGCAAGGTGTCATCAACATGCAGATGATACCTAACTTTCTCATTTCCATTAAATTTAGGGGAGAAATACTAAACCATTGCCCATGTGTTGGAAGGGATCAGATGAGGGCCAATAAATGGAAGCTTAGTTCAGGCAAAACAGAGGCACTGCCACCAAGTGTGCTTTGTCTGCCCAGGCGAATGATGTGTTCAGCCACTTTTGGAGCAGGTCATATTACACCTAAAGAACCAAATGCATAATTTCAGTTGCCTCTTCATCCCTGGAGATGCAGGTCACCACTGTTGCACTGAGCACTTTCACCAGCTTAGCCTGATGTGCCAGTTATGACTATACCTGGCTGCAAAACACTGTACATTAGTGTACCTGGTGAATAGCTAAATTTCCATCAGCGCTTATTCTGGGGCTGTGGATTTGGTGATTTGATGTTGGGATTCACAAAGATTCTCAGGAATCCCTAACCTGGAGTAAATATATCCAGTTATAGTTTCAGAAAGCATGGGGAACAGAAGAAAGGAACATATTCCAATCTTTATGCTGCATCTATCTTCCAGGCATGTACAACTCACAGCTCATGAACTCAAAGGCATTCTAGACATATAAAGCAAGGCTACCAAAGCGACTGATCAACTTTCATTTTTCTGTGTATGTCTGCGATTGAGAAAATGAAAGGGTTGTCAAGCCACAAACCGTCATTGGTGGGGTTAATCTGGTTTAGTGGGTCAAAAACTGCGCAGGCTTATCAGAGAGAGAGAGAGAGAGAGAGAGAGAGAGAGAGAGAGAGAGAGAGAGAGAGAGAGATTTTAACATTGGTGGGTTGATTCTTATCATACATATTCCTTCCATCATGTGAACAGGTCTCCCAAAGTTAGGTGCCCTTTGTTTCCAGCTAAGCAAGTTAAGTCTGTTAAGAGCTTGGTCTGCAGGCTACAATCATGAAATGATACTGCATTGTTAATAATAATCGCCTGTTAATTGTACCACCAATTGAAAAGCTCTTTGCAGCTTACTAAATGAATCACTCTATCACCTCTTCTGCCTGGTTAGTGCCTACCAGCTACTAACAGTGTACAGCAGGGAGACTCTAATTACTGGCACACCAAAGGTCACCTAATCCCAGGCAATGCAAATACCCTAATTACATTGTTTCTTAAGGACTCTTCTGGGCAAGTGTCAATCAACAAAGGCAGCAAACAGAAGCAGAGGCAGCATTCATAATGACAGCACAATTCAGCACATCTCCCCAGAGCTCAAGCAACAAAAATGACACCACATGAAATGGGCTGATATGGAATTTAATTACTGTGGTTTATAATGGACAAACTATAGGGTACTTGAAGCATTAAAAGGCAAACTGTTTACATAAAGCTTTAGTAGCAGCTTATGGCTTCCTAATTATGCACACACACCATGATTATTATGGTTATGTAGAATTTTTGGATTCATACTACTTTTTTTCTTTTTAATAAAAATGTGTGGTAGTTATGTCTAATCACGCTGGGAACAATGCACTGCTTTTTGTTTGTTTGTTTACATTTTATACATTGAAAGCGCTAAACAGAACAGAAATGTTCACTGTTATTCCAAATGTTTTGGAAGGAAAACAGCTGATTACTGCCATGATGGCTTACACATTGTTTTGCATTTTTTAATCGATTTTTGATGTACATGGAACCAAACAAACCTGCCATGAACACACTTGTTCATGTGTTACTTCAGTGTGTGCTTAGTTACTATAAGCTGGTGGTATGGACCCAGTGTGAGGCGTTTTTTTTAAAAAAAAAATGTATAGAACCATGCCCTGAATATTGTGAGATTGTTGTTGGTATGCATAATTGACTCTTGAGGACCCAGGCTAGATGTTACTCTGCCCATAGGGACTGATATCCCCATAGGAACTCCACCAACCCTCTTTTGTCCACTGTTTTGTTTAGTACTTGTTGTTGTTCAGTCGTTTAGTTGTGTCTGACTCTTTGTGACCCCATGGACCAGAGCATGCCAGGCACTCCTGTCTTCCACTGCCTCCATTACTTATGGAAGAACAATCACTTCATGACGTTCTTTCCTGCATGGATTTTGGGCGACAAAACTGATGACAGGATGACCCTCAACTTACATAGTCAGTAAAACAAAGCTATATGTTTGGGGGCAAGATAAAAGTCTATTTGAAGTGGCTTGCTAAGGTCTAAAGACTCAACAGACACTAACAGCAGTTATTATGTCCCCACAAGTGCATTCTATAAGGCTCTTTCATGGGAGTTGCAAGGCACAAATGAGCAGGCCTTAAACAGGAATTAAAGATGGGCTGGATCAAGAGAAAAGCCCACAGAGCAGGGCTAAGGGAAGCTGATGTTCCCATTCCCACATCTTCCCAGTAGCCACCAGCCTCCTGGAAAGCCTCTCCCTGTATTTGGGAGGGAGACCTTGCTGAATTTGGGAATGGAGGGTTGAGGCAGGAAGAGGGGAGCCCTGACGGCTGGCACTAGGCTGCATTTTGTGGCCAGTCCCAAGCTGTGCAGCCCTCCACAGGATAGATATGAGGAATGATCTGCCCCACACTTTTTTTCATGGGGGAAATAAGCTACATTAGAGAGTAAGAGGCCCAAAGACCTGGCTCTACTTTACTTTTGTTTAAAGTTCACAGTGTGAGCTTAACAAGGTGTTTTAGAGAGAAACTACATTTAGCAGCAGTATCTCTCGCTGGCTAGGAATGGGGGGCGGGGGAGAGAGACTTGGATGTAATGCAGGAACACTCCAGTGTAAATAAGCAGATGGAGAGAAAGCTTTTGCCAGCTCAATAATCAACTTAACAACCCGCTATGCAATGCTACATAACAGGGGTGTGTCTGATGATCTAGTACCCAACATGCTTCCAGAGGAATTGTATCAGCTATGATGATGACTCTACAAGACACTTCCAATTTGTTGAGAACTACGTCGGGCCCACCAGGCACTCTCACTCCACCAGCCTGAAACCAGTTTAGTCCAGACACAATGTCAATTTACATGGTTAAACTGACAAGTCATGCTTGTCACCAGTCATTAGCTCCTGTTCTCTGCAGCTCCACACAATACCCCGTTGGATACATGAAGCAAGAAAGTGTAAGAGTGACAGGGACATTCATTCCAGATGAACAGAAAGATAAGGAGAACAGCATGTACGCTGCAGAGCAGTTTTAAATCACATTGTGTGTGTGCGCACACACACAAACACACACACTCAAGGGGCACTTTTGGTGGTGGTGGTGGTATCCTTTCCCCAGCACTTATTTCCTTAGCAATATATTGCAGTCAATTACCGTATTTTTTGCTCTATAAGACTCACTTTTTCCCTCCTAAAAAGTAAGGGGAAATGTGTGTGCGTCTTATGGAGCGAATACAGGCTGTGCAGCTATCCCAGAAGCCAGAACAGCAAGAGGGATTGCTGCTTTCACTGCACAGCGATCCCTCTTGCTGTTCTGGCATCTGAGATTCGGAATATTTTTTTTCTTGTTTTCCTCCTCCAAAAACTAGGTGCGTCTTGTGGTCTGGTGCGTCTTATAGAGTGAAAAATACGGTACTTGTGTGGGGAAAAAATAAAGACGTGTTCTATGGGACACCTACTAAGCCTGCCTCAGGCTCTTCAGTTTCCTGGGGAAACAAACTTTGATCCTTTCCCACACATGTGTCACATTGCCCCTGTGACTGAGGGGGCATGGCTGTGCAACATCAGCAAAATTTGCACGCATGCCCCGCAGTGTGCACGCATGACATCGGCAGACCCCTGACATCACTCAAGCATGCTACAGGGCAGACGCCCCTGGTTTGTGTGTGTGTCGCGAGCATGCTCTGCAGCATGTGTGCACAGCCACCACGCACCACGAAATTTTAAGGGGACTCGGCCCCCTGGTGGGTTTTTTTTTGGGGGGGTTCCCCCCAAGATGGGGGGCCTGCTCTTCCAGCTGTCATGCCCACTGAATCTTGTTTTGTCCCTTTTAGCTTAATGGGGGGCTATTAACAATCAGGACACCTCTATCCGTTTAGTACGATGTTGGCCATACCAGGGAGGTCTGCACAAGGCCTGACTGGGAGAGCTCAGCAGAGGCTCAATAAGCCTCAATTTTTCTACTCAGTAATGGCAAAACACATGGCAGGCCACACAACTCACAACCATTGTTAGATTACTAGAGTTGTGCAGGCTTGTGTTCAAGAATAAGGTGTGTGAGGCAAAGAATTTGCTTTAATATATATGATAATGATTTTCAGTGATGAAACCTCAGCATCATTAATGTTTGTAGTCTGAGGATGAGAAAGGGCAGGAGAAATGGTGTCCTCTGCTGCCTTTTGCAGGGAAAGGAAGTGACACACCTCATCACTCTGACTGACAGGTAAATGATTTTCTCCAACTTTGTGCAGTTATTTATTCACCTGTGCAAAGTGCAAGGTGGTGGAGAATTGGCAGTTTGCAAAATGCTACTTTTATTTTCCATCTAGAAACCTCAAAATCACTGCAAGAAGAGTAGCAATTAATTTCAGGATGTCAATTTTGCTGTATGTTATTAAATAGAACCACTTTTTTTAAGCACTCTGTTGAATCAAACCTTAGTACAGGTATCCCTCAAAACTAGGCTTATTTACTGCAAAAGTGAAACAAGGTTTTGCAAGTGCAAAATGTATTTTGGGACTCTGATTATCTGTTAGCGATCTACAGCTCCCAGACACTAATGGACCTTGTGAATGAGTTGGTTTTAAAGTTGAGGTACTCTTCATGCCTCATATTTGGTAGACTGTTATTTTCCCCCAAGGATCTTCAGTGAGATAACGCCAGCATGACTACTGGCTTGCTGCCTCAGTGCTAATGTTGGGGTCATAGTAGATAGCTCAAAGAAGATGTCAAAATGTGACAAGATGTGCAGCAGTTATAAAAAAGACAGGTTCTAAGCTAGGGCTCATTAAGAAATGAACAGGAAATAAAACTGCTGATATCATAATGCCATTGTACTGTACAAATCTATAGTGTACCTGAAGGAGCGTCTCCACCCCCATCGTTCAGCCCGGACACCGAGATCCAGCGCCGAGGGCCTTCTGGCGGTTCCCTCATTGCGAGAAGTGAGGCTACAGGGAACCAGACAGAGGGCCTTCTCGGTAGTGGCGCCCGCCCTGTGGAACACCCTCCCATCAGATGTCAAAGAGATAAATAATTACCTGATATTCAGAAGACATCTTAAGGCAGCCCTGTTCAGGGAAGTTTTTAATATGTAACGCTGTACTGTTTTTAACACTGATTGGGAGCCGCCCAGAGTGGCTGGGGAAACTCAGCCAGATGGGCGGGGTATAAATAATAAATTATTATTATTATTATTATTATTATTATTATTATTATTATTATTATTATTATTATAGTGTAATCACATTTCAAATACTTTGTACAGTTCTGGTTGCCTCATTTCAAAAAGGAGTGGGAAAAGCTTCTTTTTGAAAAGGGAAACCAAAATGATCCAAGGAGACAGCGCAACTCCCCTATGGAGAAGGGGGACAGAGTAAAGCTTTAACCTCCACTCTCACAACACTAAAAGTCATGGGCATCCAATGAAACTGAATGTTGGAATTTTCAGGACAGAAAAAGCAAGTAATTTTTCACACACCACAGAGTTTTAGCAGAGCCCAACAACCATCAATATTATGTAGCCTGATTAGGCGAAGAAACACACAAAACATGGAAAACTGGACTATGAGGCATAAAGTGGGGTATCCTGAATAAGAAAACAATGGCCAAAATAATTTCTGTTAGGAGGCGAGGAAATGCTGCAAATTTTGTTGCTGGTCCCAGATATGTATTTGGCCAATCTTGGAAAGCCAAATCTGAAGCTAGGGAGTTTTTTAAAAGAACAAACAAACCAATAAACAAACCAGCTTTGGATAAAATGTATAGAATGGAATACATCCCAAAGTACCACTGGGCATGGCACTGACTCAGTGCAAAGCAAACCCTTCTGACAAAAAAAATCCCCACTGGGATGAGGGACCTGGGGTCCCCCCATCAATATCTCCACCCCTTCCCTAGTAAATAACCGCTGAGGCGTCCTGCTGAGTTTGACCCTTATGTGGAAGTTCTCCTTTTTAGATAAATCCAAACAACAATTAATTCAAAAGGGGGAGGGGGATGACTGCTCTATTATATTACAAAACTAGAATTAATGTGACATCCTTCAAAATATACAATTGTAGTACAACCAACTTTGCAAATGTGACCTACATTCTGGAAAGATAATGTAGCTTCTCTCTCCCCCCTCCCCTTACGTTGCAGTACTATTTTGTTTCCTTTTATTTTTGATGGTAGCACAAGTTTGTCGCATTTTCCACCTGTCTTTTCTGTGCTTGCTTTATTCAACAAAGTGTATTTAGAAAGGCAAACCCTTTTGGATGTTCTCTCTCTTTTTTTTCCTAAGCTGCTTGTTTTATGCTCTGCGTTATCATTGCTGACATCTGGAAAACCAAAGAGCTGTTGGAAAGCTGCTGAATCCAACTCTTTATTGGCGACTTGCTATAGTTTTCTTTCCCCTTCTCTTACAAGACTAAGCACACAATCAAAACAGCCACATGGTATAGCTTGTGAGAGGGCATGTATCATTTTCATCGGGGGGCGGGGTGGGCAGATCACAGCGTTGCAGATCTGTATGACCCCCTCCAAACACACAGGCATACGTACAAGACTAGTAAGTTTGAGAGATGGCTTAGGTTAAAGCATATCAACATATACTACTTTAGTATGTGTAGGAATCCTCAAGCAAATATCTATCAGCATAACTTGCCTCACAGAACATTTAAATTGGGTATTCTCACTTTTTATACACATTATGCTTGATATGCACAATACCTACATATCATTCATGAACATGCACATATATCAACACAAAAACAAAAAGTTGACTTAACAGTGCAGCTTACTTCCTCTCAATTAAGCTAGCGTGTTGACATATTTCAAACCTCAGAGGACGTGGCATGCTCATAAACATTCCTCAATAAACGTATCAGAAGCTGGTAGGAAGGGATGTTACACTGAGCCAATAGGCAGGCGAGTTTCAAAAAATTACAGCCTCTTAACCTCAGGGCTTTTCTCTTTCATTATCTGTTTTTAGTATAACTTGAGAAACCTACTTTTTTGTGTGCAAATCTGTGTGTTCTATACTTTAATACAGTATCTCATTCATTTCTCCACAACCAGACAGCCTCAACCATTCATCCTTGTGGCAAGTCTTGTACAAACCATGTGAAGAAACCTCACTGTATTATGCTCTAACAAGTCACATAAAACTCTATTAAGTGTACTCACAAGTAAGATTTTATAGGCTTTTTATATGATCTGAAGAGAAATCAGAGTATATGCTGGTATGTGACTGAAATAAAGTTTGATGCCGATACTGATTATTGGCTTTCTCAGTCTTTGATTCTATTTTCGGAATCACCTGGAAATATGGGTGCTCTGTTTAGGGACTGGAGCTAACTGGACACAAACACAGATGATGCTAATGTACAGGTTTTAGGGCTGCCCTTGCAATATACAAGCATTTGATGTGCCTGACTAGCACAAGAGCAACAGACAATTCTAGAGCTATTCAGAGTTAAAGCCAGGGTTCAGTCACAATCCTGCCCTAGCAGTAAACTTATCATTGAAGGAAGGTGGCCTCAGCCCATTCATCTGTCTGCTCAAATAGCCTGCTCCAAGCATGTAAGATGTACCTAGCTTCTGGTCTACTGATCCCTTCTTCACGGTCGCTGCCGTGCTTTGCTCTTATGTATGGAAGGCAGGTCTTTGACCACAAAAGTAGCACATAAATAAATGAAACACTACTTCTATCAAAATTTTGTAAGAATCACAGCATCTCTATCAAGGGCCAGGGAGATCAAAGGGAGGCTTTGTGTCTCTGAAGCGTTTCCTGCCTTGCATCTTTGAACTGCTTTCGGCTCCTAGTCTAGAATGTTGTATGGCTTCATTTGGGCTGCCCTCAGGGCCATTGCTCCAGGTACAGGGTCTTGTAGGTGCTGGAGAAAGAAAACTGCAGCGACAATACCACCCAAAGGTTGTCAGCACCATCCACATCTGTAGCATGGCTAGGTTTATCTGAGTTTTAAGCAGGCAACAACTGCAACAAACATGCAACTCTCTCCTGCATCTGAGTACATATCTAGCTTCCCTTTATTACTAGTTATTAGAAACTGAACTTGCTATGTAATCGTGCAGTGTTCATGCAAAAGGGTAATGTATGAAACAGCTTTGAAAGCTGTTGTTAACTTCCCTATTCAAGACCCACCAGTTTAGAGAATGGCTTTTGCTAATTTGTAGCATCAGTGCTGTCAGTGAGATCATCAGAAGTACAGTGGTACCTTGAGTTAAAAACTCGTTCTGGAGGTCCATTCTTAACCTGAAACTGTTCTTAACCTGAGGTACCACTTTAGCTAATGGGGCCTCCCACTGCAGCCATGCCGCTGCCGCGCCATTTCTGTTCTCATCCTGAAGTAAAGTTCTTTACCCGAGGTACTATTTCTGGGTTTGAGGAGTCTATAACCTGAAGCATCTGTAACCTGAAGTGTCTGTAACCTGAGGGACCACTGTACTTAAGCATAAAACCTCTCAACACACAGGAGATGAAATGGATGTCAATTAGATGAACTCTTGAGGGATGCTTGATTTTAGAATGCAACCTCTGCCAAGCAGAAAGGGGCCTGTAGCCCACAGCAGCTGTGGTGTTGAGTTAATCCTAAGTGTGGAAAGGGAGCAAAGCAGAAATATCCTCCATAGGCCCTGGGTATTTGCCTTGGAAATAGCTAGCTTGGTCGTGGCTTTATTGGTTTCTTCTCCTCTAGCTGCAGTTTGACTCCAGCCTGTGTTTCCATGTCTGCTATCCTTTTCATGCCACTTCCAGACACCTTGGATATACAGTTCAGCTTCAACAACAAACTTATTTTGGACTATTCTTTTTTATGAAGCTTTGACTTCCTGGGACACAGTTTCAGGGGTAGCCTGAAAATGTTGGCCTACAGTTCTTGTCTGTGTCCTGTCCGCACGACTTTGTCTACCAATGCTGACAGCCACATTTACTGCTGGAAATCCTAAGAGGAACTGAAGTCTTTGTATTTGAAAAGTGATAGTATGATGTTAAAACACTACACTAGGAGGACCCACCAGTTGTTTATTGATCTACCCTGCCCCCCACCCCAGAACAGCTTAAAAGAAAAAGTTTAAATGAAAATATTTCTGTCATCTGCCTGCAAGTTTCTTCTTTAGAACTGTGTGTCATTCATACCCCCATAATTCAATATGAAGGAATATGGAAAAACATGTTTTTTCAAGGGTGGAAAACATAGAGAAGCACAGAAGTGTGTTAATACTAGGAATTGTAAATTTAGTGCCATTGCAAAGGTACATATCCCTACACACACCAAAAGCTGAAGAGGGAAAAGATAGTAGCAGGAAAAATTCATTTCATTGCCCATTGTGAATTGCATTTCAATTATCTGACAAAAATTATTTGACAAGGAGACCTCAAGGCTGGAACACTCATAGAATGATTAAGTTCACAGACAGCAGATGGCCATGTAGTCTAAATACCAACAATAAACCTAAGTGATCCATATTTCAGCACTGGTGATAAACAATATGAAATCTGGTATCTGGGAGTAGGAGGCTATTTTTAAATAATTAAATAAATACTGGCTTTCATGATTGCCAATAGAAACATTTGAAAAATATTTGGGCATAATCTCTTGAAGCCTGGAAGGCAACACTGCACCCTGAACTTTCTGGCGACTTAGTGTGATGTGGAGAATATACAGACATCCTATGTCCTCTTTTCCTTCTTTGCCTCTTGTGGAAAAATTCATATTCTGAAACAACTCAGGTGTTCTAGAACAAACAAGTTGCACAAAATGTGCAACTCTGTGCAAACCTGGACAATTACAGTAGCTTCAGGCTTTTGTGATACAGAATTAGAAGTTGGTTTTGTTACAAAGGACCTCCAACCATATAGCCTTCTGAGAGCCGAAATACTGTACTTGTGAATGACGGAGAGCTCTCTATGTACAGTAATTGTAAAATCAGGTGGGTGGAGTAGGGCACAAAGAATCATAGAATTGTAGAGTTGGAATGGACCACAAGGGTCATCTAGTCAACCCCCTGCAGGTCTACAAGGCAACCCCTAAAGTTACCATTAGCCATGAAGGGGAGAAATTGCAGGTTGAAAAATTAAGCTCACACATTTTCGCTTCTATGGATAACAGCAGCTCTGATAGTGCTGCCTTAGGGGAAGTAGGAAGCATGTAGCAGTCTGTTCTTTGCCAGTTACAGAAAAACACAGGAAAAGCTGCTGGAAGCTTTTCTTGATCCAGGTTTGCCAGATTGTTGAGCGGTTATCTTACAGGCTGCACTGCAGGACTCGTTTTAGATTTTGCTTAATAAAGTAATTAATGATGCAGAAAATTTGTAATCTTTCCCCACATATATTTCTGATAACCCTGGATAAACAAGCAAAAGGTTTTCAGGAGTATCCAACTGTTGATGTTTATTCCTATGAGCATGTAGGGAAGGAGGACAACCTGTAATATGCAACATTAGCATATTTGAACGCAACTTGAATGAAGTATCTGGGGTGGGGCTTACCCTGCATAATCAGTCACATGATGCAGTGCATGCACAGCATTTGAATGGAACTGCCCATCAACTTTGGGGGGGTCATGGCCCCCTCAAATATTTTACTGGGGGTCCCAAAGACCCCTCTGCCCCTTGTTGTTGGCTCCTATGTTACCGCCTCCCAATGCAGGATTTCCTGTCTTCAGATAAATACAAGAAAAAAACTGTGTCCATATATCCATGTTGGTTTCCAGCCTACAACCCTCATGCTGTTCTCCATATGTAGTGAGTGTGCAATAAGCAGGCACTCTAAGTAAAGGTAAAGGTACCCTTGACTATTAGGTCCAGTCGCGGACGACTCTGGGGTTGCGTGCTCATCTCGCTCTATAGGCCGAGGGAGCCAGCGTTTGTCTGCAGACAGCTTCCAGGTCATGTGGCCAGCATGACTAAGCTGCTTCTAGCGAACCAGAGCAGTGCTCAGAAATGCCGTTTACCTTCCCGCAGGAGTGGTACCTATTTATCTACTTGCACTTTGACATGCTTTCAAACTGCTAGGTTGGCAGGAGATGGGACCAAGCAACGGGAACTCACTCTGTCGCAGGGATTCGAACCACCGACCTTCTGATTGGCAAGCCCAAGGCTCTGTGGTTTAGACCACAGCACCACCCGCATCCCTGCACTCTAAGTAAACCCAGTCAAATGTTTTTGGGAGCTGTTTGTTGTTTGAACTTGACTGGATCTGTGCACAGCAATTCTTGGCAGAGTGCTTATAGCCAAAGCAAACTGTTCTGGAGGAAAACAGAAGGCACCCTGTTACACTTTCACCACTCTAAACTTGTTTTGAGTAAAAATAATTCTACCCTGTTTGTTCCTGCATGAGTCACTGTTCTGAGTCCTGACTGGGATGATGCAGTTACACTGTAATGCAGAGATATGGCAGAATTGAGCAAAGGCTAATCTAAAAACCACATCCACGAGACCCTTGAGCCATTTTAAAATTAGCAGATGGACAGCACAAACATATACAAGCCATGCCAACTCAGTAGAAAGTCTGAGCATAGGATTACAGCCTTAGTGCAGAATAAATGTTTCCATCAGATACATGAAGTGTCACCCCCAAGTTGTCAAATATTACACACACACACACACACACACACACACACACACACACACACACACTAAGGTACACGGGGGGCAATTTTCAGAGTCAGGGCCAAAAATGCGGAACAGAGGATCACGCTAAGATTCAGTAAGCAGCATCCTCTATGGCTGGGAGTTACACAGCAATCCTAAACAGACACTAGGGAATGACTCCCATCAGGACTTAATTCTGAGAGGGTATTGTTTCTGAATAAACATGTATAGGCTTGTGCAATTAGACTCAATTTAAGTATTTTATTTAATTCTCATGGCACAGTAGATTTCTCAATGTATGCCATTAATTCCCAAAATGAGGACTAGGGTACACAGGTGTGTCATAGGAGAATTGGTGGCATGCCATGTGAAATAAATTAAATACATGCACACAAAGAGAGAGAGGGGTACTTGAGCAATCGTTAATGCTCATCAATGACAGAGTAACATAAATGACTGAGACAAGGAGAGCCCTGGATTTTAGACCATATATGATGAAACAAACTACTAAGACCATATATTAGCAAAGTCCATGCACAGCAAAAAGAAATGCTGACTTAGAACCGCTCCTTTAAGAAAGGGTGGTGCAGGATGGGGGAATGGAGAAGTTATTGCTTGCAAAAGCATTCCAGCAATTAGAGCTACAAAATATATTATTCAAGGCTGCAAACGTATATGACAAAAACAACAGATGATAAAACTGTTCTATACCATAACATGCATCTTTCTATAGCTAACCTTCTGAGTATGTTTGCAGCACAAAATAAACCCTTGCTCTGTTACAGACTTCTACAGCCCTCTAGTGTTCTAAAACCAAAGACCCCAACGAAAAGCATCAGGAAATGATTCTGCTATTTGCAGCTGAGCTTTCCTCTCTCGTTCCACACCCTTGTCTAAAATGAACATCTCTGACAATGATAACCAGCTAAAGGGGAATTTGAGAGAGAGAAATTCTGTTGATTCACAAGTTGTGTTTGCATAAGATGGAAACAGTGCCACAAGCAATTCAGATTTCTGAATGGATGCCTATGGCACACAATTGCTTCAATTCTAGGTCAGGTTGACAGCATATTTTGACTAAAACAATAAAGGGAGTTTTTGCAAGAGTAGCAAATTTCTGTGCATTTGTATTAATTTTCCACCAAGTTTTACTAGTGAAATTTGGAATCCTCTGCTTGGGAGAAATGCCTGGAGGATGTCTGAGTGAAGTTTTAGATCAGTCAAAGTTCTCAGGGTGTCTGCACAACCCTAGAGACTTCTGAAATCTCTGTGCCACCCTACAGGTGAGTTGGGAATATTATTCATAGATAGCACCCTGAAGGAAATGTAGAAAATGTGGGAGTGGGGAAAACTCCTCCATATCATTCTTCAGGAACTTCATCTCCCCATCATCCCATTCTCTCTTTCTTTCCCAGGTATTTTCTGTTGACAGACTCTAAACTGGTCAAAGCTAACCTGGCATCCTCAAGATGTTTTATGACTTCCATCGTACTGGACCGGACATTTGATTTGCTTCTGCTGCCTTGATACTAAACATATTTACTTCAGAAATAAGTGTCAATAGAAAAGAAACATATATATTTAAAGTAAGCATAACAAAAGGAGCATCAACAACTAGGGAATGCCCAGCAGACCATCCTCTGACTATGATTTTTAATTTTTAAAAATAGATGTAAGAAGGTCTGTAGAGGATTTAGGTTCAGTATTCAACATCTCAAGGTAGAGCTGCGAGTCACACCACCTGAAACCCTAAAAAGCATCTGCCAAGCAGCGTAGACAATGCTGAGCTGGAAGGACCAAGGGTCTGACTTAATATAGCACAGGTTCCTATGCTTCCTAATCAGAATCAAATTACATTGTATTATACATTCACAAACCCATTTTTTAAAAAAAAAAAAAAGAAGGGAGAAAGGATGCCATGGCAGCCAGTCTTGACACGCCTGTGTTGGCACAGGTGCTGCCACAAGGTCTGTTTGGCACCGTTGACATTTGAGAGCTCCCTGGTCTGTAGAACCCTGGACTAGCAAGACAGAAGGGAAAGATTCTAAAATATACATTTATAAAGAAACCTGAAGCCTTTCTGTTAGGAATACTAGGAAATGAGATAAAGAGAAAGGACTGTAAATTTTTCCAATATGCAGTGACTGCAGCAAGAGTGCTACTGGCTGAGAAATGGAAACAACAGGAAATACCGACAGTGGAAGAATGGAGAATGAAACTGTTAGACTATGCTGAATTGGATAAATTGACTGGGAAAATTAGATACCTAAGAGACCAAAGGTTCATCGAGGACTGGGGGAAATTTGTGGAATATCTGGAAAATATAAGTGAGGGACAGATAACGCTAGAGGGGTTTAAAAAAGCACTGTGAAAAACTAAGAAGTATTGTTTAAAGAGAAAAGGAAATTAAGGGTATAAATAATGACAATATAAATTACGAAATGCGTATTTAAAATAATGACTATGGATGATTTACGGAGAAGCTGAAGGAAGTCCAGAAAAGAAGCAATTTGTGAAAATTGGATGTGAAATTTTATGTATGTTTTGTTTTGTTGTAAATTAATAAAAAAAATTATATAAAAAAAAGACAGAAGGGAAAGGCAGTTGGATCCCCCTGTGCTTACAGGTTGGAAAGAGCCACTAGCTCTCCTTGCACAGGGTTGGTCAGCAATGAGGCCTTGGGCACAGCATACAACAGCCAGTCAACACAAAGAGAAGATGAGGTTGTTCTTGGCCTCTTCCACTTTAGACAGCAGGTTGAGCGAAAGAAAGGGAACAAATAAAACTGTTCACCCAGAACACTGGAAATCATGCAGCAAGCAAGGCAAGAAGGGTTCTCCTTGACACCTCCTTGAATATGCGAAAGGAGCTTTTTTATATGGGAGTGCATTCAATTACAAATCTTACATGTCTAGTCTAAGGTGGTACAATCTAAGAACAGTTTTTTACCTACCTAATATTGTAAACCGATTTTAGTACATTTTTACTGTAAATAAACTGTAATAAATGCTGTAAATAAAATTAATAAATAAAATCTACAGTTGGTGTGACCTGAGAGAAGAACAAAGAATAGGATCATGCAACATGTTCAAATGGAAATCTCTTCAGTTTATGGAATTAGCATACCCTACAAAAAAATTTAAAATAACGTTTCCTCCTTGGAGGAATCATGAAGGTTTAACCATAGTGACTAAGTTTTGTGATTAACATTTCATTACCCACCCCAGGCTAGGAAGAGGCTAGGAATCAAATCAGATCAAAATATTGAAATGAAAAAGTTATATTTAAAATACCAGTTCATAAGAATCTTTTGTTTTCTTTTTTGCCTTCACGTGAAATGCCTTTGGCACCTCCAGGACTCATACACGTCTGCCATTGCATGGAGGTTAATGTGAAATGTGCTATATACTGTCAAAGCAATGTCTATCAAAAGTCTGCTTTTAAAGATTGTGGACATTCTAAGATCTCAAATGGGAGGAAGGATGATAGGAGGTATCTATGAATAGAAAGTATCTCCTACCCTTTCAGAAACAAAACAGGGAACTGGAATGATACCTAACTAAAATAATGAAAATAAACAAATGTGCAGGCCAAGTGTTCTGCAGCTATGCTTCCTTCATGCCATCTAGCAAACATAAAAGAGAATCAGCAGTCTGAGCATTGACTTAGGACCAAAGAAACAGGCATGCATATTTTACTGATGCCCAGAAATCGGCAAGTAATAGCATTCCCATGAGAATGTTGACAGCAATCCCCATTTTGAACAAAGAATCACATGTCAGTGATTCACAGTCACAAAAACGTCACTGACAATATTTATGACTGGGTGAATGAACAGTGCGGGAAAATATTTTCAGAGACCTACAAGGTCATCTGCTGCTGTCATTGTTCACGTGTGACGGTGTTAGTCTAATCATGAACCAAAATCTTTAGTCCTGTTTGGGAATCCCTCACCTGTAAACAACTGGGCCAACGAGAGTGGGGTCTGCTTCCAAGCCCTACCCTTTCTGCCTTGTCACCTTTATGGGGGTTTACAACCCTCTGTAGGTTTGAGAACGAAGGTCTGAAGCTAGGCTCCATGAAGCTCCTTTGTGGGATTTCAGAATTGTAAATCACATGGGAGCATTGATGGGTAGAAGAGACCTCCCGCAGCAAACCTTCACCCTCAAACTCATATGAATATGTAAAGTGGGTGACAGTGACACAACTGAGGGGGTAGGGCTTGGCAGTGTGCCCTGGTGCACACAAGTAGAACAAAATGCCCCAACAGGGTGGTAGTAACATATACACAATTAGAGAAATGAAGATCAAAACCAGCAATTAGCAGACAGGGGGAGAGGAGACACACACAGAGAGAACTCTGCATTAAAGAAGATGTGATTTAAGGAGATTGCCACCACATAAGTAGTTTTTAGGGCTGTAAGGGATGCCAAACAACCAACTAACTGCACAAACCCAGGTGTAAGAAATCAAGCATAAATCAAAATTTCCTTTCTCAAATTATCACTGGAACAAAACCACAATAGATTCCTTTGGAAATTAAAGTTTAGGGTGAACAAAAAGGGGAAGTAAATCCAAATGTTTCTCCCCACAAAAACTGCTTATTGAACAGAATAGGAAAGATCAAGTCCACAGGTAACAAAAGAGATTATTTATTTCCATGTGACCACCACAATAATGAACAATGCATTCCATTGTTTTTACTTAAAAACTCACAATAGGAAACAGATTAAGGCTAAATCCTAACCCCACTTATCTGGAAGAAAATGTGAGCTGCACATTGCATTGCAATCATTACATTGCAAAGTCCCAATGGCCAGGAACCTGGAACACTCAGAGGAGTAAAGGCTGATAAGGGAGAGCAGGGAAGTTTGTGGAGGTGGGGAAGATGGTAATAGGTAAAAGATTAAGCGCTTCCTTTCTTCCGATTCCTTGTCTGGGGGAAATCACTTCTTCCATCAAAACTTTGTTTCACACGGCTTGCAGCAAAATGTGCTGTTTGCCCTTCAGTTACAGAACACTTTTAGGTAAATGAAATAACTATAAGCCATTTCCCACCCAAAATCTCTGGCATTTCTTAAAGCACCCATTAGCAGTATTACAACTGGATCGAAGGCTTGCCATGTGTGCTTGTATACATTACCACTTAGTGCAGCCGCAGAGCCATTGCTGCGCTGTCTGACTGCCGAAGCACAACAGTTTATTTTGCACTTGAAATTTCTGATAACTGTTGCCTGGGGGATCTCTACAGGGAGCTAACAGAAGGCCAGCTGTTATATTTACTAGTGAGAAGGCTCATTGTGCTTCCTCTGGACAATTCTACTAGAGTTATCAGGTTTAATAAATTGCAAAGCTAGGTAAGGGAGACAACACAAGGTGTAGCAATATTAATGTGATCCGCACCAATAATAGGTATATGCTGGGGCATGTCCATGCATTTCCTTATTCTGATACCATGTGGCTTTTTGTGTGGTGACCTTCCTTGCTGAAACATTTGAATAGACTTCGGGCTCCTCTATGTTCCACAGCCATGCCCTTGTCACAATAAGTTGCCATTGTTCTAACCAGCATGAGAATAAATCATGTGTGAGAGGAAGGGGTCTCAGAGCCTAAACCAACTGATGGAAATTTTGTCCAAACCTTCATTTTCAAATAATGTTTCTAAATTTGCACTAAGCAATCTTTGGGCCTAATAGTGGAAATGGAGGGAGGCAGAAAGAGAGAAAAGGGAGCTGTCCCAGCCATCACTAGTATATAAGCCTCAACAGATAACCTCTGAGGGAAAACAAGCTCTCTCCCCACACAAGCCAACACACATACAAGTTGCCTACCGCTGGTTTTAGATAACAATGATAATAAAAACTGGTGCTTGAAACCTCCTATTTCAGGCAAACAGAAAAAAGCAGAAATTGGTGCATTAAGTATTTGTGTTTAGTACTTAGATTTTTAAAAGCTTGTGTAAATTTTAGGAAGTCCAAGTGCTGTTATGTTAAGAATAAGTCAGAACACCACTAGCTGTTTATTGATATTATGAATTTCTTTTATGGTACCCAAAGGAAAGCTATTTGCTCGGCAACAACACGCAAGACAATGTCTCAGACCCTAGGAAGTTCTGCCCTAACTTTTCAGATAGGACATAATGAGTGGGTGTGATTAACAGAAGAACAGCAACAACAGATTACCACAGTATATGCAACACTTGGATTTTGCATTTCTCAGATTCTATGAAGTTACATATATAATTGCAAAGTGATAGTACTGAAATCTCCATTGTTTCTAATGGGGGGGGGGCACCAACTGTAAAAAGACACAGCTAGGGAAGTATGTGCTGCTGTTCTGATCACAAACAAAATCTAAATTTTAGGGCAACAAGCCCCAAACAGTTATCCAGGCTTAAGGTCCCCTGAAATGAATGACCAGATAACTGAACTGCTAGCATAGGGTAGAGTCCGCGAAAGCCCCCAGCCCTTGGGAGCAAGGCAGTTGTGGGGGCCCTGATGTGTCGTAAATGCACTGAGCTTAAACCTAAGCAGAATCTGTTCACAGCAGGAGTGGAGAGCCAGTGGTCTTCCAAATGTTGTTGGACTACAACTTCCCTCAACCACAAACCAATTCACCAATGTTCAGGGGTGATGAGAGCTGCAATCCAGCAACACTTGGAGGGCCACAGGTTCTCTGCTCCTGATCTAAAGAAAGGATAACAAGGCCATGTATAGAATAATAGAATTGAAGAGTTGGAAGGGACCCCAAGGGCCATCTAGTCTAACCCTCTAAAATGTAGGAATCAAAGCTTAATAATCCCTTCTTCAGTAGTATGGAGCACTTTTCCACTGACCCGTTCATTTTCTCCTGGTACATCTGGGCTGTAGCAAAAGGCAGCCACAGATGCTCAAAGCAACATCAGATAAGGAGCATCGTCCCCTACCTCTGGTACACTGTCTTCCAAAAGTTACAAGAAAGTGTGTCCCCGTATATACAGAGGATATATTTTTATTTAAATGCCACACTTTTCATAAAAAAGACACAGCAAGGTGGTGTATAACAAACAAAATTGCAATAAGAGCAATAAAAAATCATTATACACCGGTTAGGAAAAAGGAAATAATATTTCAAAGGCCCATCTGAAAAAACATAATTTCCAGGAGACATCTAAGATTAGGTAGGGTTTATTCCAGATTCCTGCTGATCCCCTACTGGCAGGGAGTTCCACATGACAGAGCCTGCCACGCTAAAGGCTCAGTCCTGAGTAAAGGCTCACAGATCCTCAGACCAGACAGAACCTCAAAATGAAAGCTCGGGGTGGTCAAAAATGGGAAGTCAAATCCTGGTGTTCTCCCCACATTACAGAAAAGTGCAAATTTAACAGAATAGCAAAGATCAGTTTCACAGGTAACACTAGAGATCATTTATTTCCATGTGAACACAGCAATAATGAACAATGCATTCAATTCTTTTTTTGGGGGGAAAATCCCAATAAGGAAGCACATATAGGCTGAAATCCAAACCCTACTTTCCTGGAAGAAAATTAACTCAATTTGGTGGCATTTACTTCTGAATAGACATGGTTAGCATTGCAGGCTTAGTGCACATAGGATGCTTTTGGTGACAAACAATACTGCAGAAACAATAAATGCACCTCTCTACATTAATAACTATGTTACTAGCATTACTGCAAAGCAGTTTTCATATCTATTTACATATGTGTGCATGTTTTAAGAAAGTTTGTTGTAGACAACAGATGCAAATAGCTTTCACAGCAAGAATCTGTGCCACAGTGGAAGTCCGATGGGTGGACAGAAGGAAACTCGCCTGATAATCTGTTTCCAACAGATTCCTCTGACATCCCTAGTTCCCTTATCCCATGGCATTTTCCCAGAGAAAACTAGTGGCAGATTTTTAAAGGATCAGGGGTCAAGGCTAACATAAAAGCAAAATGGACAAATTAAAGAGAAGGTCAAATATAACCAAGACCTACTAAAAGAGTTCTGCTCAAGAGGGACAGAGAAGGGTTTTCCAATATGTTGGACAAGAAGAAAAATGGTATTATGACATTGGGCTTTTTACCTGGATAAATGCAAAATTAATGAATACAATTCCACACACTATGGGGATTATAGGAATACTGAGGGCAAATTGGTAGCAGGGAAAGAATACAAGATTAAAGCTTGTTTGTAAAATAAACTATCAAGATCTCTGTACAGAATGGATTATATGACACAAAATGTGAACCTAAGACATTACATTGCTTGTATGCAATTAACTTAAAATTGCTTAAATTCGGAAAGAGGTAGACTGCATCATGGTGGCAGGGGTGGGGTGGGAGAATGCCAAAGCTCTGTCTAGTGAAGTTGTATGGGATCAATTTCAACTTGTTATCTCTGTGTAAGTAGACAGGCTGTTTGGTGAGTGAAATCAACCACCTGTCTCCTTGATCCTTGCCCATCCTGGATCATAAAAGCGAACCAGGCTGGCCTGGGCAATGGGCTCTGTCAATGATGAATGCTTCCCTCTGTGTGGAATCCTCCTGGACCCCCTTAAAAAACCATATTTGGACCCAGCTATTATGGCCAATTATCACCCAGTCTCAAATCTTCCATTCCTGGGCAAGGTGGTCGCTGAACAACTCCAGGGATCACTTCCAATCTGGATTTAGGCCCCATCATGGGACTGAAATCACCTTGGTCATGCTGGTCAATGATCTCCAGTGGGTTAGGGACAGAGATGTTTCTCCTGGAGCTTTCAGTGGCTTTAGATCAAATTGACCATGGTATCCTTCTGGGGTTGGGAGCTGGGGGCACTGGTTCCGCTCCTTCCTCCTGGGCTGTACCAGAAAGTGGTCTTGGGAGATGAGTGTTTGGACCCCTGGATATTTACTTGTGGGGCTCCACCTCTCCCCCATGCTTTTTAAGGGTGGCTATTTACCAGCTCCATCTGGTATATAGGCTGAAACCCTACCTGCCAGAGTGGAGCATGGTCTGGTTATCTCCTGCTTGTATTACTGCAATGAGCTCTATGTGGAATTAACCTTTGAAGGTGACTTGGAAACTATAACTAATCCAGAATGTGGCAGCTAGACTAGTGACAGGGAGTGGTTGCCAGGACCATATAACACTGGTCCTAAAGGATCTACATAATTGTGGTTTTTTTAAAATGGTAAATATTATTAATTAACTAATTTATTTTCAATGCTTGTCTAGGATTGGGCTTTAGTGGGCTTTAAGACTGCATATATGAACAAATAATTCTAGTCTATGCAACTGAACTATATTAACATTATTTGGCAGTGCATACATTTAGACCATACGAATTTCTTTGGACAACATTCAAATTTTGCCAGTTGTGTGCCAGCCATGGTATAATGAGCACTTCCTCGTTTTTCCCCCCTTTTCATTTCTACACCCAGAATGTAGGGACAGGAAGGAGACTGGTTCACACATGCCTGTTCATCAGTTATCAGATGCAACTTCAATTAAATGCTACTAAGTACAGATGAACCATCTCAGTTCAAACGCCTCAAGTTTCAAGGCCTCTGTTACTTCAAATCAATACTTTCCAGCCGTGTCAGTTCACAAATTCAGCTACACCCATTGCTGACTAAACAGTCCCCAATTAAAATGTGATTGTAGGTAGGTAAGGAAAACTTCTCTCTTTAGCATTCAGTGCAGCTGGTGCCTCATTTAAACTGCAGCATTAAGTACTATGTGTGCAATGTTAGTTAGCATGCCAACTTAGAACCTGCCCAGGCCACAACCTGTGGCATGTTAACTATGCAAGCATAGGTAATGCACTCCAATTTAAATACGATGTCCATTGAGAGTAATTCTGCACAGGCAAATGCTGATTATACATGTAGCATCACATTTGAACCGGGCAAAAGGGATGAAAATTGAATGATGTACATGCCATTATTAACAAGTCCAGGATTTACTTGTCTTTGCAGATTCTGGAATATGCACATGGATACAGCATTCTCTTACCACTTATTAGAATACAATAATGATGCAAAGTCTAAGCAAAGATTCAAATGGAGCAGGCAGGCTAGCTTCCTGGTGAGCATCAGAGGGCAAACAGGTGAGCCTCCTTCCCTCAACTTGCTGGTGCTTTAGGAAGACAAAGGCCAGAGCTCAGAGTTGTATTATGTGAGCTAGAAGCCAGAAGCCAGGCTGTAGACTGGGCAGTTGAGATAGAGCCATGCCTGATTTCTGCTTGAATCCAATTCCATAGCTATGGGAGAAGCAAAACCCTCTTGGGGTGTTAATGCTGTGAGCCCCTTCATTGCTGTGAGTTCTTATTGTATAAATAAACCATACGTGATAAAGACACCCACTGTCCCACATTCCAAAGGAAATGCAAACCCGGGGAAAGAACCTGGAATCATATATTTCATAAAATGTTATTTAAATTGTTAGTGATATACTGTTAATTATTTTATTTTTTAAATCTGGATTATTGTATGATTGCATTTAGAATTTATTTTAAGTAGCACAAACGTATGTGTAGAAAATGTAGCACACACGCATACACACACAATTGAATAGGACTATTAGAATGGGGAAAATAATTTGACCCACTAAATTAGAGGCAGTACATAGTAAATTTGAAATACAATGGCTATTTTAGGAGATTTTATAATCATGCCGGGCAGGACGCAGGTGGCGCGGGCGGGACGCAGGTGGCGCTGTGGGTTAAAGCCTCAGCACCTAGGACTTGCCGATCGAAAGGTCGGCGGTTCGAATCCCTGCGGCGGGGTGCGCTCCTGTCGTTCGGTCCCAGCGCCTGCCAACCTAGCAGTTCGAAAGCACCTTTGGGTGCAAGTAGATAAATAGGGACCGCTTACTAGCGGGAAGGTAAACGGTGTTCCGTGTGCTGCGCTGGCTTGCCAGAGCAGCGATGTCACGCTGGCCACGTGACCCGGAAGTGTCTGCGGACAGCACTGGCTCCCGGCCTATAGAGTGAGATGAGCGCACAACCCTAGAGTCTGGCAAGACTGGCCCGTACGGGCAGGGGTACCTTTACCTTTACCTTTATAATCATGCCTGTACAATTGGTAGTTATCACTTATCTCTGTGAGATTATCTAGTTAATATAATGAAAAATATTATTTTACGCAATATATTTTACAGCAGTGCAACTTTACTATACATTTTCATCTTTGTGTGTGTGTGTGTGTGTGTGTGTGTGTGTGTGTGTGTGGTGGGCTACATTTCATTTATTTCATTTACTATATTTCTATGAGTCACAAAGTGGATTACATACAATAAATAATTGCATAGTAGAACATACTAGTGTATTACACAGCTTCCCTTATGAAACACATATCTAACCCTACTGCCCCATTGCCTCCCCCCAATCCACTGTTCATGTTTCTGCATTCCTGACAGTTTAGGGCAGGACAAAAATATAAAAAAGGAGTTTGTCTGCCCAAAATAAATACCCCGAGCTGGTGCAGTTAATTATTTTGCTTAAATTATTGCACTATTATGACCAAATGAACAAAGTGGAGTTTGCTTCTGCTGCTGTGAAGCATATTATTGAAGTGAAGATAATAAAATGACAGGCTGAACCTCCCGCACTGTTGAATGTTTATGGCAAAATATAGGATGCTGTAATCAGGGTCAGGCCCTGTAGCATAGCAGCATCACTGTGCTACTGCCGCCATCAACTGCTACTCTCCAGGTGGTCAGTTTGGTGTGCCCTGATATCAGCCATATCTGTACAAATATATAAATATCTAGAAGGGGCAGCAGGCCTGTGATTGGCATTTCAGAACATGTGGAGGCCTAGGCATACAGAACTTTACATGGATAGACTTCATCAATGCAAACATCCATATGTAATGACAACTATTGGAGGACATTGTGATAGTGGGGGTTGGGCCAGCAGCTTCCAAACATGGAGTCCCTTTTATAGCAACAGCACATAGACTCAAGCTTCTACACATTGCAGGCTGGAGAAACTGAGAAGCCCATGAGCAAATATCAAAACTGTAAAGGTAAAGGTAAAGGAACCCCTGACTTAAGTCCAGTCACAGACGACTCTGGGGCTGCGGTGCTCATCTCGTTTTACTGGCCGAGGGAGCCGGCATACAGCTTCCAGGTCATGTGGCCATCATGTCTAAGCCGCTTCTGGTGAACCAGAGCAGCACATGGAAACATCATTTACCTTCCCGTAAATGAGCGGTGCCTATTTATCTACTTGCACTTTGACATGCTTTTGAACTGCTAGGTTGGCAGGAGCTGGGACCGAGCAATGGGAGCTCAACCCATCACGGGGATTCGAACCACCGACCTTCTGATCGGCAAGCCCTAGACTCTGTGGTTTAGACCACAGCGCCTCCCGCGTCCCTTCAAAACTATACATGTCGTTTATTAATCAGTTTAGTCACAAGACGAAACGACAGATTGTGTTCACAATCTGGATGCCTCAATAAGTGCAGCAAAGAACGTTCAGTAAGCAAGCAACAACAACAATAAAATAAGAATAGGAATAAGAAAAAGCACGTAAGGCCACTTTACATGAGAGCATGCCATAGTTGCCTATTCAGATAGACACAAAAGGCATCAATTTGTACAATTGTTTGCTATGTTCACAAAATGACATCAATGAGATAGAAAGGGTTTATTGTTTAGCAACTCAAAGAATCTCAAACATAAATGAATAGAATGCTGTACTGTGAATGAAGTAATCGAAAAAGACACAACCCATTGCAAAGCCTACTTGCTCGAGTGTTCCTCGTCATAAGGGCCGAGTCTTAAAAGAGCAGATTAGCAGGATGTGTCCAAGAGACAGGCAGTTGTTCACAATTAATCAATGCCTCACTTTCATTCATAGAGAATATCACTTTGACTTCCGGTTCCGGTCGCGACCAGCGAGGAAGCGCGAGAAACCTGCTCTTGGTTTTTCGGGCTCTGCAGAGGCTTGGGGGAGACGCCAGGGCGCAGCGCACCCCAAAAACCCCAAGGGGGGCACCCTTGGGGGATAGGCACCCAGCAGCGAGGTAGCGGTCGTACCGTTCTCCCGAGCTCACGAGGAGATACGAAGGACCGCAAGCGCGAATTGGGGAGGCAACGACTCTGCAGGGCAACGCCTCGAGCTTCCAGCTGAGTTCAAGCGACGGGCCGCCTTAAGAAAGGAACGGAACCTACCAGCGTTTTATCAGGGTGTTCTCTTTTTTTAATTGAGTGAGGCGTAAAGCTAGTTTGTGGAGCTGGGCGGTTCCTGGAGATCTCTGGACTGAGTTTGGGAGTCCGTTTGGTGGAGGAAAAGAGATGGCGCAGAGGGGAAGTTGATGATTGGAAGAAGTTTTGGAGAGTCTGACTGAATGAGAATAATATGTGGATTTAAGAATCTGTTGAAACTGGATACTTAGGACTAATTGGTCCCTGGTGAGTGCTTTAGTTTGTTTTGTGGGGTTGCTTTCCTTTTCATCTCCTTTTTTTTATGCTGCCGCGCAGGGGCGGTTGTTCCCTGGCGCTGGAAGGCTACAACTTTACAAGTAAGACCCGGAGTATATGTGTTATCTTCGGAAGGGAGTGAAAGGCAATTCTGAGAGAGATAGCAGGCACAAAGCACAAGGCATAAGACAAGAGGACTTTAGAGGACATTAAAGACGCTGCAGTTGTGGCTGCACTCTGTCTACTTTACACTCTGTCTGCTCAGCACTCGGTTTGCTGTGCCTCTCTCCCCCCCCCCCCCATTGTGCCGAGGTGGTGTGTGGACTTAATCAACCCTCGTGGATTAGAGAGGCTGGTGCATTTTACAACTGGGAATTGGACCACAAGGCTCAAAGCGGACTTAAGACTTAAGACTTACTCATCTCCTAGCGGCTTAAAGAGGCTGGGGTATCTTTCGCGACTCGGATTATTACTGGGAGTTTTTTTGAAGTCTGAATCGTGACTGTAACCTGAATTTGATTATATTTTGGAACTGGGCGACAAGGGACAAAGTCTAACCTGGACTTGATACTTATAAGACTGGTCTTTATACTCCCCGCTCACGGACGGGCGACGGATCGGCCAGGGGGAAAGTGAGAGAACGTCAGGAGGTGTAAGGGGTTTTTCCCCAACCTCTATTAGCGAACTAACCACAGGATTGCTGCCCCAGGTCGCCTGATAAATCTGCCTGGAGATCGCCAAATCCTGAGGGGAGTGCCCAATACCTGGATACGGGGTTCTCTCTGGGCTTATCTTTACATGGACTGATTTTTACCTTCTGAACTCACCTCTTGGGGTCACTGTTGACAATCCCTGCTGACGACGGTTGTAATCGGGGGGTTAAATAAGGGAAGGAAGTAACGGTAGGGGGGGAGTGATAGGGAAGGGGGTGTGAGATTCGGAGATGATGGGTAGGGATGGAAAAGAGTGGAAGAAAGGGGGAGGGACCCCGGGTGAGAGAAAGATGTCACGGCAGGAGGAAATTAAAGATTTAGACAATCTGTGGGCCAAAATAAAGGAGGAGTTTAAGCAAAATGTATTATACATGGAAAACAAATTAGGAGAGGTTCAAGAGATGATCGATCATAAGATAGAGGGAGCAGTGGGTGAACTCTCAGCCAAAATTCAAGATCTCTCAGTAAAGTCCAAAATGATTGAGGAATCCAATAAAAAGCTGCAGAAAGAGATGAGGGAACAAAGAAAGGAGATATCGAAAGTTAAAGAAGAATTGGGAGAGTTAAGCATCTCCCAAGATAGGATTTGGGACAACTTAGCCATGGCTGATATGCGGTCAAAACAGCTACATCTTAAATTTAGGGGAGTAGCAGAGGGGAGAAATGAAGATATTAGGAGGAAAATGACAAGAGAACTATCTAATTGGCTAAATTTAAAGGAAGAGGAGGTGGCTGCTACTATAGACAATGTATTCAGAATGAATAGGCCTAATCATCTGAAAGTGAGTAAATTTTTGGGTGACTGCTTGGTGATTTTTAATTCTTTGGAAATGAAAAATTTAATTTTGAGAAAGAGTTACATTAACAGACTAAGAATTGATGGAAGACCTATTATCATTTACAAAGAAATACCGGTCAGGCTGCTTCGTAAAAGAGAAGGATATAAACAAGTGGTTGCAGCTTTGAGGAAAAATGAGATCTCATTCCGCTGGGAGTTTCCGGAGGGGATTAGCTTCTCCTATAAAGAGAAAAAATTTAAACTGCTGGACACACAGGAGGCGGATAAGTTTTTGAGGAGATATGAAAAAGATCTGGGAAAGATAGAGAATAGATTAAGGAACAGGTTGGAAAAAGAAGATGAAGGGACGGGGAATATATACGGGGGGGAGAGAGGCATTGAGGGAGAGATGGCGGAATCAGATGAAGATGAGGAGGAGGCCGCAGTGGGAGCGGAGACAGCGGAAGAGGGAGAGTCCTCAGGAAACAAGGGAGAGAGATTATAGTTGCAGAACACGGTTAAAGGTTAGAAGCAGACAAAGGTAAACCATAACACACTCTCTGAAATTTTTATCCTGGAATGTAAACGGGTTGAACGAGAAAGTTAAAAGGAATAAAATCGAGAAAGTTCTGAAAAACAAGAGGTATGATGTAATCTGCTTTCAGGAAACTCATATTGCTAAAAAACACAAACATATTCTGGTGAATAAAAAACTAGGGGTAGAGTTTATAAACTCCGATGTTAGAAAGAAAAGAGGAGTAGCAATATATGTTAAAGAAAAATGGGAACCGACTCAGATTTGCAAGGATGAGGAAGGAAGAATCTTAGGAATTCAATTAAATTTTCGGGGAGAGAAAATAAATGTTGTAACGATATACGCGCCGAACACAAACAGAGGGGAGTTTTTTGAGAAACTTGAAAGTATGTTATTAGAATTGGACAACCACAAACTAATCTTGCTTGGGGACATGAATGGTGTCCCAGCTCCGGAGGTGGATAGGAGTATAGAGAAGGGAAAATTAAATAGGGGAAAACTGCCGAAATCATTTGGGGATATGGAAGAAAATCTAGATCTAATTGACATCTGGAGACACCAAAACCCCACTGCCAAACAATTCACTCATTATTCCGAACCCCATCAGAGCTGGGGTAGAATAGATCAGATCTGGATGACAAGAACACTCTCTATGAGAGTTAAGAAATGTGAGATTTTCCCAAGGACATTATCAGATCATTGTGCTCTAGATATGGAAATAAAAAATGAAGTGAAAGGACAATACAGATGGAGGATGTGTGAGAATTTGTTTGATAGTGAAAAGGTGAGGGAAAGAATTAAAGGCACCCTAAAAGAATATTTAAACATAAACTTGAACAAAGAAACCCCGATAGAGGTAGTCTGGGACGCCAGTAAGGCTGTCATGAGGGGACTTTTAATACAACAAAATAGCTATAGGAGAAAGGTCAGGGAGCGTAAAAAAGAGGAGATCCTTGCTCAATTGAGAAACTATGAGGAAAAATTAACTAAAAACCCAACAGATGAAGTTGCTAATCGAGCCCTCAAGGTGTTACAATCTCAATATTCAGCAATACTAAATCAAGAGATAGAGTGGAAAATTAAATTTACAAAGCAAAGATATTTTGAGTCGGCAAACAAAATGGGGAAGTTATTAGCCTGGCAGTTAAGAAAAAGAAAGAAACAAAATATGATAAATAAAATAGTATTAGAGGATAAGATTATAGAAGACCCAGAGGAAATAGAAAATAGGTTCGCCCAATTTTTTGAAAAGTTATATGAAAAAGGAGGGGAAAACAGTGTAGAGATTAAGAATTACTTGGAAAAAAATGAAAAGAAATATATATCAGAAGAGGACAGAGTATTGCTGAATAAGGAGATTACAGTAGATGAGATTAAGGAGGCCATTAGAAGAATGAAGAATGGGAAAGCACCCGGGCCGGATGGCCTGTCCGTAAGATACTATAAAACATTAGAAGAATACCTAGCCCCGGTCTTAAAAGATGTGATCAATAATATCTTTCAGGGGGGGAAGATCCCGACCTCGTGGAAGGAGGCTTATATAACTTTGATACCAAAAACAGAGAAAGAAAAAACAGATATAAAAAACTATAGACCAATCTCTTTGCTTAACAGCGATTATAAGATCTTCGCGGACATTATGGCCAATAGACTTAAGAAGCTCTTAATGAAGTATATACATAAAGATCAAGTAGGCTTCCTTCCAAACAGACACCAAAAAGAGAATGTCCGCCACATATTAAATATCATTGAATATTTAGATATGAGAATAGATGTCCCCGCTGCACTGATCTTTATAGACGCTGAAAAGGCGTTTGATAACGTCTCATGGGAATTTTTATTACAATGTTTGGGAAAGGCAGGCATCGAAGGTCCTTTTCTGAAAGGTATCAGGGAAATATATTCAGAACAACAGGCCAGGCTGATTATAAATAATAATCTGACGAAATCATTCAAGATTAAGAAGGGTACAAGGCAGGGCTGCCCTCTGTCCCCCCTGTTATTTATAATGGTTTTAGAAGTAATCGCGAATAGAATAAGGGAGGCAGAGAGTGTGAGAGGGATAAAAATTGGGAATAAAGAATTTAAGCTCAAAGCCTATGCGGATGATCTGGTTTTGTCTGTGGAAAACCCAGTGGATAGTGCTAGCAGAGTGGTTGAACTTTTGGAGGATTTTGGTAGGCTGTCCGGTTTTAGATTGAATAGGAAGAAAACAAAAATTCTAACAAAGAATCTGACTGAACAGGAGTTAATTCAATTGGAAGAGAAGACCAGCATTAAAGTAGTGAATAAAGTAAAATATTTGGGAATTTGGCTCTCACCTAAAAATATAAATCTAGTAGAAGACAACTATAGGAAGGTGTGGCAGGATATTAAAAAGGACTTAGATACTTGGTATAGACTAAAACTTTCATGGACAGGGAGGATGTCAGCTATCAAGATGTGCATCCTCCCGAAATTATTATTTCTTTTCCAAAATATACCAATAATTAAAGGCACCTCCCTCCTTAACAACTGGCAAAAAACCCTGACCAAGTTTATCTGGCAGGGGAAGAGGGCCAGAGTAAAATTAAAATATTTAACAGATTCTAGAGATAGGTGTGGATTTGCAGTCCCAAATATTAGGTTATACTATGAAGCAGCCTGTATCTGCTGGATAAAGGAGTGGGCCACCCTTAGAAACTCAGACCTCTTAGATTTGGAGGGATTTAATATAAGATTTGGGTGGCATGCCTACCTTTGGCAAGAGAAAGGGGAGGTCCACAGGGGATTTTCTAATCATATAATCAGAGGTCCATTATTGGAAGTGTGGAAGAGGTATAAAAAACTGATTGAGAAAGGTATTCCATGGTGGCTCTCGCCAACCAACATTATTAAAATAAAAAAAATAAATTTGGCAGATGAAAAATGTACGTATGAGGACATTCTGGAAAAGACAGAAACAGGTTGGAGGGTGAAGCCTTATGAGAAATTGAAAGACAGAATAAAAGACTGGTTCCACTACCATCAGATTTACGCCTTATGGGGTGAGCATAAGAGACTGGGCATGAATGAAAAAAAATCGAGGTTTCAGGTTGAAATTCTGGAAAGTAATGATAAGCTCCTCTCAAAAATGTACAAACAATTACTGGAATGGGACACCAAGGAAGAACGGGTGAAGGGGGTCATGGTAAAATGGGAGAAAGACCTCGGTTACAATATAGATTATAATAAGTGGCAAATACTATGGATGAAAGGTGTAAAATTTACAGCTTGTGTAGCCTTGCGGGAAAATTTAGAGAAAATGGTATACCGCTGGTATTTGACCCCAGCAAAGTTGGGAAAAATGTATAAAACGGTTGATAGCACTTGCTGGAGGTGTAGAGATAAGGTTGGGACCTTCTTCCACATTTGGTGGACTTGTGATGTAATAAAAGAATTTTGGAAGCAAATTCATGACGAGATGAAAAAAATCCTGAAATATAATATCCCAAAAACTCCCGAGCTGTTTCTCTTAGGAATGATTGGCAAAGAAATAAAGAAAATAGATCAAACCTTTTTTCAATATGCTATGGCTGCGGTGAGGATACAAATAGCACAAAAATGGAAATCCCCTGACTTACCCGAGATAGGAGAGTGGCAATTGAGGTTATACCAATATATGGAATTAGCGAGATTAACACAAAAAATAAGACAAAACAACCCAAATAAATTTAAAGATGAATGGAATAAATTTTTAATTTATTATGAAAACACCCAGGGATTAAATAACTTATCAGTAGACGATAGTTGAAATCATCGATGTTTATTTGCTTTATTAAAACTGTAGAAAAATACAAGAATTGGTAACTCCAAGACCGAGCGGGACGGAAGTTTTGTTAATTGTATATGTGTCGTTTGTTTTTTCTTCTTTTTCTTTTTCTTTTTTTTTTTCTTTTGTTTTCTTTTGCGCCTGTTATCTTCATTCTTTTTTTCTTTTTTTATTTATTGTTTATTTCTTATCCTTTAGATGGAACTTGTGCTATTTTAATGGAATTCTTGGTTTTTTTTCTGACGGAATTCTTTTTTTTGTATGTTTGTATTTGTAATACAATGTAATCTGTGTAATTTTCTTAATAAAGCTTTAATAAAAAAAAAAAAAAAAAAAAGAGAATATCACTTTGAGATGAAAACCAGCTCTTTGCTGTCAAGCAAAAGCTAAAACAATGCAATGGCTTCTCTTTAGCTTTTAAGGAATGAATGGTTTTGCCCCTTATTATTCATTACATGAGCATATGAAACTGTCTTATGTGGAGTCAGACTTACCTGGGAAGAAATTCCACTAAAGACATTGTATGCATTCATGGATCAGGCTGTCAGATTTAGTGGTTCATCTTCTAGTTCATGGGTAGGCAAACCAAGTCCCGGGGGCCAGATGCGGCCCAATCACCTTCTAAAAATCCGGCCCGCAGATGGTCCGGGAATCAGCGTGTTTTTACATGAGTAGAATGTGTCCTTTTATTTAAAATACATCTCTGGGTTACTTGTGGGGCATAGGAATTTGTTCATCTCCCCCCCCCCCAATATACTGCAGTCCCCCACAAGGTCTGAGGGACAGTGGACCGGGCCCCTGCTGAAGAAGTTTGCTGACCCCTGTTCTAGTCTAATACTATCTGCTTTGACCAGCCGCAGCTCTCCCATGTGCCATTTGGTAGTTTTATCATTCCCAGCTACCTCAGTTCATTGTAACTGGAGGCCCAGAGTCTGAACATGGGACCTTAGTTTGTAAGGCATGTGCTTTGGTTTAAATCTACACAAGTGTGGGTGACATGTCACAGTGCTTGTTTCATTATGAATCACAAACAATTGCTCTTATATTTTTGGTGACAGAATTTGACATCTTTCTGTCTAAGAGGGGGTGGACACTGACGAACATTAATTACAGACTGGCTCTGGATTTAAACTGCCATTTGAACTTGCTTCACAAAGGTATACAATTAGCCTTGCTCTGCATGGAATAACATCCACAAATTGGCTTAAATACTATGTTTTGTATGTTCACAGGTGTATCAGAAATGGAAAAGCCTGATTCAAGTATTTTATTTTATTTTCTAAAAATCCTCAATTTTTCTTCGAAGATTTCCCAGTAGTTTATCTAGTCTATTTTTAATGAGTTCAGCTCTGGGATCTCTGCTACTTCTCTTGGCAGGCTATTCCACATTTTAATAGATCTTGCCATTAGAAAGCTTGTCTTTGTACAGACAAGAGAGCCTGTCTTTGCTTAATTTTATCCTGTAGGCCAACTTATTCACCTTGAAGTAGCACCAATTTCTCTTGTTGGACAATTATCACTGTCTACTAGAAATAAGGTTGTTGATATGGTCAATTCATCTACTGGTTGCTTGCTTGGAGCTCGGAGACCATCTCTTCAGACTGGACTCCGTTTAAGAGCATAGTATTTGAAAACAAGCAAGCATAGGCTGACAATCACATCAGGGAGAGATATCTAATTGCATCAATGCCCATTTTGTACTTCTTCCACAAATGTAATACTCAAACGCCAATTGGCTAAAAAATGTCTCCTGCTTGTCCTTCCTCTCTTGTTGTATATAGTTTGGGCATCTTGGTAGTTTTCCAAATCTTGGCCACTCATTCCTTAAAAGTAGCATCACCTGATGGATGTCACTACCTATGATAGTTTTAATATTAATCAGTAAATTCCATATGACTTAATGCATCACTGAAGGTGCATATCCTTCTAGGCACCTTAGTGATTCTACCATCAGGATGGAGCTTCTCCATTATCACAATGTGGAGTGTAAGTTGGGGTGGGGACATGTGGGTAAGTTACTCATCAAAGTATCTAGCAAACAGGTCACAGGCCAGGTTATTTAAGAGACTGCCTTATCCCTTATATTCCCAGTAGGTCACTGTGTTAGGCAGGGGAGTGTTTTCTTAAAGTCCCCTAAGTATCAGAAGCCCACTCCATGTTTTTAGAATATGTTTATAAATTTCTTTGAGATGAATTTATTATTATTTTATTTATTAAATTTGTATACTGCCCTATACCCATAGATCTCAGGATGGTTTACAACGTAAAATCACAAAAACCCCCACAAAATGCATAATAAAAATGAAAGCAAAAATAACCCAATAATCCCCCCTTCCACAACAAATTTTTAAAGGGCCTGGTTAAAGAAGCCTGGTTAAAGAAGAACGTTTTTGCCTCGTGCCTGAAGATGCCAGCCCAACCTCCCTGGAGAGAGCATTCCATAAATGGGGGGCCACTTCAGAGAAGGCCTATTCTTGTGTTGTCACCCTTTGGACCTCTTGAGGAGGAAGCACACAAAGAAGGGCCCCAGAAGATGATCTCATGGTCCAGGAAGGTTCATATGGAAAGAGGTGGTCCTTGAGGTGTTGCGGCCCTGAGCCATTTGAGGCTTTATAGATCAAAAACAGCACTTTGAATTGGGTCCATAAACTAAATGGTAGCCAGTGCAGTTGGACCAGGATTGGTGTACTATGTTCAAACCGTCTTGCCACAGAGAGCAATACAGCTGCAGAATTCTGCACCACTTCAGAGGCAGCCCTACGTATAGCGTGTTGCAGCTATCTAACCTTGAAGTTACCGAGCACAGACAGTAGGTAGGCTGTTCCTGTCCAGATAAGGGTGCAGCTAGGCCACCAGCTGAAGTGGATGGAAGGCAGTTCACGCCATTAAGGCCACCTGAACCTCAAGTGATAGCAAAGGTCCCGGAGTATCCCCAAGCTACGTACCCACTCCTTCAGAGGGAGTGTAACCCCAACAGGAGCCAGCAACCTCCCAGCCCTCTGGTCTAGGGAATCATCCACTAACAGTGCCTCAATCTTATCTGAATTGAGCTTCAGTTTGTTGTCTCTCATCCTGTCTATTATTGAGGGAAGACAACAGTTCAGCACATACTGTGCACTGACTCATTTGCAGATGTAAAGGAGAAGAAGAGCTGTGTCTTCAGCATATTGCTGACAACATACTCCAAACCTTTGGATAACCCCACTCAATGGTTTCATGTAGATGTTAAACAGCTTGGGGATAGAATCAAACCCTGTGGAACCCCACACTTCCTAAGCAACACCCTCTGGGAATGCCACCCACCCCTAGTTCAGACAGTCGCTCCAGAAGGATGCCATGGTCAATGGCATCAAAAGCCACTGAGATGTCAAGAATTAACAGGGACAGATTTCCCCTGTCTCTCTTCCGACAGAGGTCATCATACATAATTGGTATAGAAAATCAGTTTCCACCAATAATGCCTGGATCTGGTCTACAACCATCTGCTCTAGAACCTTGCTCAAGAAAGGGAGAGTGGCTGGTAGTTATATTTTCTGAATCCAGGGAGGGTTTATTAAAGAGTGGTTTTACCACAGCCTCCTTCAAGCAGGCAAGAACCACCATCTTCTGTAAAGAGACGTTAACTACCTCCCGGCCCAGCCTGCTGGCTAGAAGGACAAGGGTTTAGAGCACAAGTTGTTCCCGTACCAATACAAGTACCTTGTCCACATCCTCAAGCCTTACCAACAGAAACTCATCCAACGCAACATGACTAGACAGTGCTCTGAACACCCCATGATATTCATCTCATATAACAGCATAGTCAAGATCTTGGCGGATGCGAGATATTTTAGCCTCAAAATGCTTTGCAAACAACTCACAGCAAACTACCATTGGTTCCACTGCCTTCTTTGGGCTAGACTGTAAAGGTGATCATGTCAATGGCCTGAGCCATTTGGATGTTCCAGAGAATGGCCAAGGCTTCAACAGGAGCACCAGTCATATCAGCCAGAACCCCCCCCCCCAAACCATCTGGAAGTCCACTGGATTCATCAGTTTTCCATATTTCACTTAGACATATTTTAAATATATTAAGCGGTATAGAAATTAAATCATCAGCAGCAGCCTCTGAGGATGGACCACCCTGCCAGGTCCCCCGCCTTTGTGGAGAGGAAAAGGTGCTGAAATCCTAAATCTCAACAGGAAGTGATCTGACCATGACAAGGGCCTGATGTCAATGTCCCCCAATGAATGTAAAAGCCGATTCATAAATTAATAAAACTAGCAAAACCATCCCACTATAAGAATTAAAAGAACAGGCCTGCTGGGTTGGACTAAAGAGGTATTTAGCCCATCAGTCTGCCTCTAACCATGACGCACCAGATACCTTTGGAAAGGGCATGCACATAAAGGCAACAACCATGCCACTTTTGTCCTCAGAATCTGATAGGAATTCAGGCATCTGATAGTATGCATGCCATCTCTGAACATGAGGGATTCATATGGGATTCATTAAGAGTTGTTTAGTTACGTAATGCCAGAAAGAATTTTATTCATGTTTCCCATCCATCCCTCCAGTTCCTGCTGCAAGAAATAGAAGCATTTAGACAAAAGAATGGGAAACAGCATGACAACACCCACAATTGTTCTACCAGTACCAATGCTAAGTGTGTGTGATTACCATAAAACAGTGGATAGCTCTCTTCTTAAGCAATGGCTCTTTGATACAGTTTGACAGTACTATGACGGAAGCTATTTGACCATATCAGGGCCTGGCACCTGCACTGCAGACACTCATCAAAGCACTCCTTCAGAAGGGTGAAAGAATCACCATTTGTAATGCAATAATTAGGCTGGGTAGAAGGGCCTTCAAAAGAAATTCAATCTAGCCTACTCTCCACATCTGACACTGCTCTCCTGGCAGATTGTTAAAATAACAAGAGCACACCTGGCAAGAAGTCCCACAAAACACCTGTCTCTCCTTTCCTTACTCTTCCAGCTCTTCTTAAAATGTAATTAGTAAAGAAGAGGTACATGTAGCAGAAAATTCCTTGGCTACCATGGCTACATTTCAGTAGTTTCTGCCCCCAATCTGGGAATGACTGGAGGCTTCCACTGCAGCGAAACTGCTTCAATGATTCAGAGGCCTTAGGGCAAGTGAGGCTGAAGTCGAAAATGGCCCAAAGGGCAGCACTAGATGTGTGTGTAGCAGATCCCAGAAGCTTGGCAGTATAGCAAGGGGGAAGCGGGGATTTTGGCCAACTTCTCACTGCCTATAAGGTTTCATTTCCACCTATAAGGTCTGCAATGTAACAAACCATTGACATGTACATTGTCCCTGCACTATATTGAGTTGAGCATGCCAAGGGAAGCTTCTCAATGCTAAGCCCATTTGAACATGTCTGTGGTGAAGTGCAGAAGCTATTCTAGCACTCTGAAAAGTTCAATGCATTCATTCTCTGTCAGGGCTCTGGAGAGGAGCTACCCATCCCTAATAGTAATTATGGGCAGTTCTGTCTAAGGTCACCAAATGAAAAGCAGCAGCTTCAAGGAAGTTCATGAGAAATTACCAATTAGCAAGATATCATTTTGGCCATAGTTATATGAAGGCTACATTTTCACTCACTCACTGAAAGAATAACTGAAATACCAAGTATATTTTTCAGCTGTAACAGAAAATGAAATGAAGTTCCGTTCATATGTTCTTTTCAGTGTTTGGTCAAGAGTTTTCTTTTTGCTTGTTTGGAATTCTGAGGAAAGGTGTTATGTGTAAGAACTGGCTCTCTCATATTCCCCCAAAGGAAGAGACAAAATGACTATGCCACATCAACATGTCTGTCTCAAAAGTTGTGGTCACCTTTCAAAACTTCTCTGCCCAACCTGGTGCCCTCAAGCTCTGGCCTGTATGACCAGTGGTCAGGGATTATGGCAGCAGTAGTCCAACAAAACATTTGGAGGATATCAGTTTGGAAAAGGCTGTTCTGAAATATGTGATTCCTCATTTGCAGCCGTAACAGACACCTTGTCTAGGAACAAATTGTAAACAGCTTTGTTTAAAAGAGGCAAGGAAGGTACAGCAGTAATCTCCTTTCCTCTCCAAAAGAGCATGGAACAGAAAACTAGCTCCTGAACATTTTTCTTGTCCTGCAAGTATGGGAGTCTTAGAAAGTCAAAACATGGAGGACTAGAGCTGCTTAAGAACCCAGACTTCCTTCTGTCAGTATAAGAGAAAGTTTGCTGCTACTAAATATGTGTATTACCTGCTGATTCCAAAAGTTAAATAAGCTCTGCAATACACATTTTAGTTCCCGAGTGCAGAATTTTCCAGTACTTCTTGTTTCTCTTGAAGTGTGCTGTCCTTAGTAGTTATGCCTTTTGTTCAAGCTGCTGAGTGTTCTGAATTTGTCACCTTGCCAATAAATATCTGCCTTTCAGATGTTAAATGAGTTCCCTGAAGTTTTCCTCATGCTTTTGTTACAGAATATCAGCCAAACCTTTGATCTGAACCATTATTATTACCTGGGATAAAGGGAAAAGAGGGCAGTGCAGAAAATATTCCACCTCAATATCTATTAGTTAACACTGCAAAAAGAGGAGTAACTCTTTTCTAAATTAACCCTCCGTTAGGCCATTAATTTTGTTTCTGAGTCCCAGAATTGGTTCAGAACTTATTTTGGCTTATATCCTACCCTACTGCTGAGATGTGCTGTGGAGAAGTGCAGCACTGTTCACAGTCTTTTATTTCTGAGACTTGGACAGGTATAATAGGGAAAGAGGAAATGGCTTTCTCTTGCCGTACTTACTCATAACATCAAAAGTGCAATTTCCACATTAACCCCGACAGTGAGATGTGCAATCTCATGTGCCTCACCTAATAGCATTATGGAGAAGAATGGACACAAGAAGCATGATGCTTTGAGGAAGTGCTACTGCAACTCCATCATGTGCAGTGATCTTTTAAGTTCTTCATATGTTTAACTGTGGAAAAAATGCCATTTGTGGAAAACCTGTACTGGAGTACCATGGTTGCATCCTTCCTTGCTTGCTTAAATCTGGTTTGGGCATCTTCTTGAATGCTTCCTGATTATCCTTGACAACCACTTTGAAGGTGACTTGGAAACTAAAACTAATCCAGAATGAGGAAGCTAGACTGGTGACTGGGCGTAGCCGCCGGGACCATATAACACCAGTCCTAAAGAATCTTCTCTGGCTCCCAGTACATTTCTGAGCACAATTCAAAGTGTTGGTGCTGAACTTTGAAGCCCTAAATGGCCTTGACCCAGAGTACCTGAAGGAGTGTATCCACCCCTATCACTCAGCCCAGACACTGAGGTCCTCCTCTAAGGGTCTTCTGCTGGTTCCCTCACTGCGAGAAGTGAAGTTACAGGGCACCAGGTAGTGGTGGGGGCCTTCTCAGTAGTGGCACCCTCCCTATGGAACGCCCTCCCTTCAGATGCCAAGCAGATAAAAACATCTTTTAGAAGACATCTGCATCGGGAGGTTTTTAATGCTTTATGTTTTAGATATGCTATAAGCCACCCAGAGTAGCTGGGGAAACCCAGCTAGATTTGAGGGGTATAAATAATAAAGTTGTTGTTTTATTGTTGTTGTTACTACTACTTCTACTAGAAAATACCAAAGAATTGATAATGAAAGCTGAGACAAAAGGAGTTGCTTTTGAGGACAGTTTTCGTAGCATCAAAAAGTGTGGTTTCATTTCATTTTTTACAAAGGTGTTGAAAATCGTTGCCGACTGAGAGTGAGGCTCAATTTGGCAATCATATGAAACTAGCTACTCTACATCAAGTCTTTGTGATGCCATCTGATTTGCACTGTTTTCACAGGAAGACCATCCAGTAAACATGAGAAAACAGTGCTGAAACAGGGCTAGGTTTTGGGGCAGGCTGGAGGAAACACTTGAACAAATAGAGCAGAGAAGGAGTGAATGTTCTTAATATTAGGAATCTGAGAGGGGAGTAAATCATTTGGCTTTCCCCCAAAGCAGGCAAATACAACACAACAGTGAAATAATTAGATACTTAAAATCATCATGCTCACTTCCCTCATCTAGCAGAAGAGCAGCTTTTGTGCTCTTGGCCCTACATGTGGGAAATAGTGTTCAAGGGCTGCCTGCGAAACCTCCTGTGGCCGGTGGGCAGGGCTTTGGGGAGCAGCCTCTATATGTCCAGGCTTCCCACTCAGTTTTGTTCATATTGGCATGCACACATCTGCCCCTGCCACAGTGTGGGTTATCCTGGTTGCCATTTTCATTTAGAGCCACAAATATATTTTTTGCCTATAACTGGCTTTGGGCCAGATATTTGTTGCTTTTCTCACCTTATATCACACTGGTTTACCTTACAGTGCTAGGTTTGTAATTTTGGGAGATACACTGCAGGGATAAGGCAGTGGGGCACATGGACAAATATACAACAACAACAACAGGGGTTTTCTGATACCTAACCATCATTGCCTCATGGCCCAAAGGTGCAAACAGGTGACCCCCTTGAAGTCTGGCCAGCTCATCCAACTCAGTACTTCAAGGTTGGGCATGTGGGTTTCAATAAATTTTGTTGCTTATTTAAATATCAGGAACTGTTCTTAAGTCCTCTTTGTGGGGGTTCAGGGACAACAGGGTGCATGGGAGAGAGAGAATAATTAAATGGCATGTGTAAAAAAAAAACACAGTTTGAAGAAGACTGGTTTTTTGTTTTTATTTTAATAAAGGACTAAGAATTGGTAGACTTGAATATACACACATTTTAAAATAGCCTGTTTTATATTTTTAATTTGTATAGTTTATTTAGCCTTAACTTTTTCAAAAACAGAACTGATCCAATTCAAAGTTTGTGCTGCCAAATACTTTGAATATTTATTATTACATTGTTCCCTGACAAAAAGGAGCTATTTTTCCAATCCTTACTTATAAGTGTTTTCACCGTAGACATTGAGGACAGAGTTGCACATAATGTAAAAGGACATTTCCAAGAGAGCAGATGGTAGATTTGCTGCCAAATGTCACCTAAATCAAAATCTGAAGGCAATCTGGAGATTCCTGAGAGAAATCTCCATGGAATGTCAAGAGAAGCCAGCTTTTACCTGGCCAGCAACATTTCTCCCGAGACTTTCATTCATCTTTACATTGCCACCAACTTCCACCAGAAGCAAATTCTGAGATGGATTTGAGGAGTTTTGCTTCCATAAAAGCTCTCAAAAAATGTCAAGGGAAGCCGTAAGAGCAGCAACAGCCCCCAGGAGAGTTTTGCACATTCCTAACAGAACAAAATAAAAACAAATTCAGACAGTTCCTGATGTGTCTCCTTAGAAACCTAACTTAATTCTGACTACTAGGAAGTTGGCCCCATTGATTTTCATACATTGAACTTACTTCAAAGAAGAACACGCTTGAGAACACTACCCTGGTCTGTTCAAGACTGTGTAAGATGCGCAGGAGCAATGCTAGGTTTGGGGGCAGATTCATTCGTTTCAATGCAGCTTGTTCAGAAGGGATTTCAGGTGGGTGCTGCCTATTATATTCTACCTGTCAGGCACAGAATTCATTCTGTGATATGGAGAGAATACAAATAAATATGTTTAAAGTATAAATATGTGGTTATACCTACAGGCATTGCTCTTAGGGTGACAAGATCAAATTAGATTTAAGCTTTAGGCATGATATCCATCAAGTGGAATGAATGCAGACTTTCTCCTGCACACAGAAAGATCTGCCTGGCAGCTAAACCCATAATAGCAAAATACTGCACACTGTGTGTATATATAGATAGATACTGTGCAGTCTTTATTACGAAAGAGATTCAGGACACATCATTGAATTTCTTTTGCAGGCCACACACACAAAAAAGGTAAGCACAATCCTGATTTTTATATATGGATGCTTCTACAACAGCTAGAGATGTATCTCACGTACAGTCAGTTAAGCCAAATTAAGTGGCTATAAGTTTTTTTTAATGAAACAAATGGAGAACTGACCTGATCAGTACAACCTACAATAAAAAGTGGATAAGTTAAAAGTACTGATGGGTGAACTGACTCCATCATCATTTATTATATAATCAATTGTGGAGAATTTTAAAGGAAGCCAAAAGATTTGTTTCCGCCCCACCCCCGCGCAAAAAAATGCCAATTCTTAAATCCGAATTCTAAAGTTTTGCCACTTTTCAGCATTGCTGCCTTGACTCTTTGTTTTCAGTTTTTGACATACGGGAAAAGGAAGCTAGCTATCCTCATTCTCTGAAGGGGATAAAAGAAGAGTAGTATTTGACCTTGGACCCATTTCTGTAGCAATACACGAAGCAACATGAGAAGGATGTTGTATTTGTCAAGTACAAAGTTTTGCTCTCAGCACAAGACAGATAAGTGTTATCCATCTGCAAAGACAAATATCTATCGCTTGCTGTTCGCTTTGTAAAGAGGTAACAGACAGCAACACTTCATGCTTCTGGCTTCTCTATTATCCGGTTTGGGAGGTGTTTTAAAGCAAACAATAAAAATATGATTGACATTCAAGTCAATAGTAAACGTTATTCTCAAAAAAATAATTCTAGCTAGACAACTGTATAAAAAGTCATAATTACAGTGGAAACCTGCCTGTGGAAAATTTAGCTTTATGGAAGGCTGAGGAAGTTGTTTCAGAAAAAAGGATGGAGAATCTAAACAACTGGTGTCCACTAAGAACATTTATGCAACCTGAGGGGAAAGTGGATCAACTTCTCTTCTAGTCCCAAAGAAACAAACCTGAACAAATGAAACTCAGGTTTCAAACTGGTGTAGCATATGATCACAGAATTGTAGAGCTGTAAGGGGTCATTTGGGTCATCTAGTCCAACTTCCTGCAATGCAGGAATATTTTGCCCAATGTGGGGCTTGAACCCACAACTTCTCTATATAAACATTTCCCTACACTTGGAAAGCAAGCATGTAATTGAGAAATGTACGAGCCTAACAGTTTCTCTGATGTCCATTTCTTGGCATAGGGACTATCCAAGCATCCAATTCTCCACCTGCTTTTTGCTGTGGTATAATCCCAATATGACTGTACCATTTATTTCCACACTTACAATTAACTTTTACTATATTGAGTCTGCAGTGATACCCAACACATAACGAGACATTTGCCAGATCATGTTGACCGTATGTAAAAATTGTTGGGGGTTTTCTGCTTTACATTTGAAGATATTAGCTTTTATTTCACAGTAATTCAAATATGTGGGCGGCGAGGAAGCTGAGGTTTTCTTCTGACATAGCTTGTTCTCACTCTACTTGATATTTCAGAAATCTGAGGTCCTGTGTGAGGAGTCCATGCCATACCCTACTAAAAAATTATGTCAGCGTTGGCCCGGGAGCAGTTAGTGCCCACTGGAGGGACCAATATTGTTCTATTACAAAGCACCTAATAATTGCCAAGTATTAAAACCAAACAGATGATTATGTTGTGGAAATATTGATATTCACAAAGGATACACATGAAAAGGAAGGTTTGGACTAAATTTATCATGTGGCTCCTCCGTTAAGAGCAGGTGTGAATACCACCTGCTCACAGGAACTTTGTGGCATGTTAATGAAATTCACAGACGACACTCAAATTAGAAGGTGATAAAATAGCAGCAAGGGGCACAGTCAGTCTAGAAATGTGAGCAGAACAACAGAATGAGATTTGTTTTTTGTTTTTGTTTCTTAAAAAATGCACTTTGTCACATCTAGAGGGGAAATACTTCACAACACAAGTTGCCATCAGTGAGATGAAACACATTTACCAAACAAAAGGAAGCACTCGTGTGTCTGTATACAAAAAAGCACTTTCCATTACTTACTATATTAACAACGGCCAATAAAATATACATCACAAAAGATGAAATATCCTGACAGTTAATGAATACATAACAAATGCTGGGTCAAGTACACTAAAGTATGGATCCTCAGAAGGGCACAATCATGGAACTCTTGCATGCAGAGACGCATGACCTTCCAATGTGATCGCTGCAATGTGGGCTACCCTTTAGAATGGTACAGAAACTGAAGCTGGTGCACAGCAGCACATGATTTGTTTGTGCAACAGAGAACAATCATCATACACCAGCTGTGCCATTTGCTACTGGCCCAATGTGAAGTGTTGTCTTTAATGTAAAAAAGACCCCTAAATGACCAAAGACCCAAATAATTGATGGAGTGTCTCATAACATCGTCAGTGCAGTTTTTGGCGCAGAATTAAAATGTACTATTAATAAAATGGAAGCTTTAGGTAACAGCCATTGGAAACCAGGGTGCTAAAAAGATGACTTAATGAGGAAAGATGAAAAGATTTGACAGGAAAATGGCTGAACCCTAGAGCACAGATATAGGAATGGAGGGAATGTTAGGCCTTAAATAAGGTTACCAGATTTTTTTCAATGAATCTGGGGACCCTTTTCAACTTCGGTCAAATTCAGTGGATTATGTCAGGGGACTGATTTGTAAATCCGGGGACCGTCCCCCGGGAACGGGGACGTCTGGTAACCTTACCTTAAGAACTATTTCAAGCATGTTGATAGTAGTTTAGCTTTGTCACTCACAATATGTTCTTTAGTCGTGCAGGAATAACACCCACAGATTACTATGTAATGGCGAAACTCAATTCTACACATTCCCAAAACATGTGTCAGTGCTGGCTGGAGCCGCATGGAAGAAATAGTTTTGGGACAGAGGCAAAAAGTAGGTGGATGTTGCACATAGAAGCCCAGCTATACCAGTGAACATATATTTAATAAATGTATATCCCTTACAGCTAGGTGACACCAATTTTTGTGTTTACAAAGTTGGGTCATTCGTGAGGCAATCAGCTTATATGGTTGTCAGTCCACTGTCTGGGGAAGTTGCTTAACAATGCAATAAAGCAGAGGTCAGCAAACTTTTTCAGCAGGAGGCCTGTCCACTGTCCCTCAGACCTTGTGGGGGCCCGGACTATATTTTGAAAGAACAAGAAGAATGAATTCCTATGCCCCATAAATAACACATTCTACTCATGTAAAAACACGCTGATTCCCGCGCCATCCGCGGGCTGGATTTAGAAGGTGATTGGACCGGATCCAGCCCCTGGGCCTTAGTTTGCCTACCCATGCAATAAAAGGTCTCTAGTTCTTTGCTCCCAGCATGACTGGGGCTGCAGTTACAACAGACATCCAAAGGAATATATATATATATATATATATTACACACACACACACACACACACACACACACACACACACACACACACAGAGAGAGAGAGAGAGAGAGAGAGAGAGAGAGAGAACACAAATAGATGCAAGAGTGACAGACTGATATGCAGTATTAAGTGAAGTTGAGTGCAGTATCTACTATTGATTAGTGGAGCAGTTTGCATTGGCATTTGTTCTCAGCTTGTGAGTAATTCTCCCTAACAGTCCAGCAAAGATTTCATCCAGGCTTAAAAAAGAAACATTGCCTTTCAGTATGTCTTTCTCCCAACTCCCACCTTCAATTCATTTCATGATCTTTTTCCAGCTCACATTTTTCCTTTAGTGTTTATGTTTCCAACAGAGTAGTGCAAGCTGGAGTGGCAACTTCTCTGAGTGGCGCATTGTGGGGATCTAATACCGTAATTTGGATAAGCTTTCCAGGCTCAGGGCTGAAAAGTAGCAATGACACAGCCGACTCTGATGAGGTGAGGTTACCCCCAGACCCAAAAGATTTCGCAGCTGTTTTACTGCCCAAGCAGTAAATGTCTGTGTCTTTAATGGAAGCCTAGACTGCAAAAATTAAACAGGTGACCCTTCCCTGACATGGAGATTGTATAATGGAAAAATATTTTATTAGGAATAAGATTCATCAGGAGTATTATCCAATCAACCACAAATGGTTTTGAATTATTTTTTAATTATCCAATTCAATTTCAAACAGAGGCTTAAACAAGGAAGGGCCAAAGACAGACAAATGTATTTGTTCTCCTATTCCATGTGTCTTTCAATCCATCTGGCTATTTAAACAAAACTTTTTTTCACAGATCATGTAGTCTGGGGACGGGGACAGGGACTGAGAGTTGTCCACTTATCACCATTTAAATCCAGTTTATCCTTTTATAATGATTATAGAGTTGAATCACACAGGCACATGCCTTAATTGCAAGGCCTTGCAAACATGTAGAGATGTTTTAAGCTTTAAAGGTTTTCCATGCCATCAAAGCCTAAATCCTCTTTAAGACTTTATCTCTAATGATATTATTAACAGACCTAATCATTTTATTACTTGCGTTAAGAATCTTGACAAAAGCCATCTAGAAAAAAGATTTGTATCTTCAGGGTGCACTGTCATGAATGTTAACAGGGTGAGCAAGAAGTGTTATGTCAGAGATAAATGCACACTTAGTTTAACCTTGCTTTCAGACAACTATAGATCTGGGGGGGGGGAGGACAAATTCCCTTGATTTTTCTTAACTTTTCCATTCAAGATTATTACATCACTGTGCAGAAGATAGTAAACCTTTTACTTTTGCTGGAAAAAACCCCAATCTACTTCACTTTAAACATCAGTACTGTGTGTTCTTATGTCTTCAATAAGGCTGGCATCAGCAGAGAGCATCACTGTACACTCGCTGGGGTTTGAGGCTCCCAGCTGGGATGGCCACCAGTTTTCCCACATGGTAAATTATATGTGCAGACACAAATTTAGGTACCTCTCACCAGATGACTTGTGTGCCTGTTCGGCCTGCTGATTAGGTGCTGCTAACTGTTGATGGGCAACTTCAAGACCCCTTTTTAATGGCTTTTTCTCTTTAAACCAGGTTTGGGCTGGGCACCTCTCAAACAGAAGACACTTTCAATTAGAGGACTGCCCTCTGTAAAATAGGACAAGTGGCAGAAGAACTCCTAACCATTTTGCTACTCCTATTCCTTGCTGTTGTTGACTGTTCATTTGCTATCCTCGAGGATGGAGTGCAATAAGTTGGCGGATGACCTATTTGATGGGGATTTTATTGGCGCTGATTCTTCTTTTTTGATTTGTTTGTTTTTAGATATAGTAGTATTGAAACTGTTTTATTGGAATGCATTGTCTTTGATTTCATGCTATGCATTTTTGGCTCTTAATTCTTGGAAGTCGTTTAGTGGCCTCTCTAGAGTAAGTGACAAACAGGTGAAATAAATAAATAAGCAAGCAGTGAGAGAAGGGAAGAAAAGGAGCAGCAACATCGGTATGCTTTGCTTCCACCACTGAGGAGTGTGGGCTGGGGCCAGAGGGAGAGGCAGGGAAGCGGGCAATGAAAAAGGAAGAGGTAAGTCTATTTTAGAAGCAGGGCCCACTGAGAGTCCAAGGTGTCTCCTGCCTCCAAACACCCCTCCACAAAAACATGTAGGACTGGCATTCTGTCTCTAAATTCTGAGGTATTGCCATTTTGGTTAAACTGCACTGGAGGCTGAAGTTCTATTTATTCCAGTTCCAGGCAAAGCTATCAGTAAAATGGACTTGGGTGGAATTGTGGAATCATACCAGTCCAGCCATTTAGGTTGTTCTCCTGTACGCAGTTTCCAATTGGTGCCCACTTTACTGGTTTCTGTCCCTTGTGAAAACTCCTGTCTCTATTTAACCCTGTTTTTTGCATCTTGAATTGGTTTGTGCAAGTCATTCTTTAGGATTCAGCTTCTTCCCTGGAGAAGTAATGGCAGCAGTCCTAAACACACTCCCTAGTGAGAAACGCCCAATGAAAACAGTGGGATTCTTTCTATGTAAACATGCATTAAATTTAACTGTAAATCTCCGAACACGTGCATAAATGCATTTTGGCTTTAGTGCAGGTGTATATGCATGAGTGCTGAAGTGCCATGCAGTTCACAGCCTGCCATTTCTGTCAATAACTGTCAATAACATTTTGCAGGACAATCATGTTTTTTTCTGGTATAAATTTAAGCAAAAGAGCAATCATGTTTTGGCATGTAAACCAGTGGAGAATAGAGTCATTGAGAGATAAAACTACAGCACACAGCCAGATGGCATGAAGAGACTTCAATGACACATAGTAACAGACAGAGTGGGGTTCAGAAAGTACAATAACAGGGTTGTTAAAAAAGATCTTGATTTATTTTACTTACAGTGGTACCTCGGGTTAAGTACTTAATTCGTTCCGGAGGTCCATTCTTAACCTGAAACTGTTCTTAACCTGAAGCACCACTTTAGCTAATGGGGCCTCCTGCTGCTGCCGCGCCGCCGGAGCACGATTTCTGTTCTCATCCTGAAGCAAAGTTCTTAACCCGAGGTACTATTTCTGGGTTAGCAGAGTCTGTAACCTGAAGTGTCTGTAACCTGAAGCGTATGTAACCCAAGGTACCACTGTATTGAATTATAGTATTCTTCTTTTAATCTGTGAAATGTTTGACTTTATGGCATTGGATGAAATATGCAAGTGGCAGAAATATGTGCAAAGTCTGGTGTGCATAGGTTCAATAAAATATAGTCCTTTGTCCTTTGATTTTGCTGGGTAAGGACTGTGAATTATCAGGTCTATGTATATGTGCTCAGGGATGGAATGGAACTGGGGCGGGGGGAGGGGAGGGGTATCCAAAAATCTGTGTTTGCCTCTGGTCATCTTCTGTTCTGAAAATCGGAAACTGAAAATACAAATTGGAAACACAGTAAAGAAATATTGAGGAGTTTTCTACTTGTGTGGCTATGGTGACAAAAGAGCTGGTAAATATTCTGCCCTTGGGGGAATACTGAGCTAATTTTTTATTCCTTCTCCAGTGCTTATCAGCTTGACTGCTTGCAGACGTACCGCTATGTAGGACTGCAGTGCTCTATAAGGCTGATCCCTTCCACTTACTCAGTGTCACATACTGATGAGGGTCCCCTAGGAATTTTCAAATACAGGGGAAAGAGGTCAAGTAACTACTTCTTGGCCTATATTTTATTCATCAACTATTTCAGAAAACTACTCCTGTTTGGGACATAAGTTGAAAACACACCTAATCATTGTGTTGGGCATTTGGTGTTCAGATAGTCTTCCCCATGTGCAAACTATAATGTTTTAAAATGTATGATGATGATGAACTTTGGGGTGAATGGTCCAGTAACACCATTTTTATGAAGACTCCATAAAAAACAAATAAAGATATTGATATCAGAAGAAAGTCCACTCTGTGATGCTGGGGGCCAGGGAGGAAACCTGCAATGCCCAAGTCTTGATCCTCCCCACATTTTTATTAACATACCCCTTTTGAACTTCTCTCGGATAGTAGCTAAGGGGTTTGTCACAAAAGGGAAGAGTGCTGGGACCTCTCTGCCCCATCACCTGCAATTTGATTACTAAGCAGCTTTTTCACGCTTTCATTCTTTAAAAATTGAAATTTACATATATTTTAGAAAAATAAAGCACACTGCTTTTGGGGTCAGAAATGTAAAAAGAGCTCCGGTTTAACTAACTAAGCCATATAGGGTTTTTTAATCAGTCAAGAATCTTTCTATAGTTTACTGAAGAAAGGAGGAACTGTAGTGAAAATGCAAAAATTAGCAATAAAACAACAGGGTGTGCTGTTGTAGGGTAAAAACAGCCTGCCTAAGTTTTCACCTTGTGTCTGCAGCTACCCTGGGGGTGCACTTAATTAATACACATTGAAGTCTCATATAATGAGGGAAAATAAAGAGGAAAAAAGGCTTTTGCCATGCCTACTTTACTTCCATTTATAGCAACAGATTTTCATAAAGTGTGACCTTCTGCCAAAGAAGCAGCTGTATGAAAATAATGACCTGCCAAAACTTTAATTAGAAAACAGCTCTGTTATTTTAGGTTTTTTTTAAAGTTTCACTTCAATGTGAACTATTAGCAGGAATGGAGCAAAGCAGCTCTGATCACCTTCTATCCTACAAACAGCGAAGAGAGTTCTCACTTCTTTGGATATTTGGATAGTTGGTTGATGTATTATTTTTTACATGGTCCATTGTCCCTATGAGATGACTATCATGTCCTAAATGCTAAGATCTGGTTACTTGCTTGTTTGCTGGCCTAGCTCCAAGTTTTAACCTTTAAAGCAGTGCGTCCCCATGTATGCAGTACTTCAGATAGCGCCTTTTGGTCAGCTGTACAGGTGGCGCTGTGGGTTAAACCACAGAGCCTAGGACTTGCCGATCAGAAGGTCGGCGGTTCGAATCCCCGCGATGGGCTGAGCTCCCATTGCTCGGTCCCAGCTCCTGCCAACCTAGCAGTTCGATAGCACGTCAAGTGCAAGTAGATAAATAGGTACCACTCCGGCAGGAAGGTAAATGGCTTTTCCGTGTGCTGTTCTGGTTCGCCAGAAGCGGCTTAGTCATGCTGGCCACATGACCCGGAAACTGTATGCCAGCTCCCTCGGCCAATAAAGCGAGATGAGCGCCGCAACCCCAGAGTCGGTCACGACTGGACCTAATGGTCAGGGGCCCCTTTACCTTTTTACCTGAGATAGTGACTACATGGGAAGTTTTCCTTCAAATATGCCCCTGTGTTTTCAAGTCATCTGAGGACATCTTGAGTGTGCCCCTGCCACCAAGTATCTTGTACCTCTTGCACTTGAGAAGTAGGACCTTGTCATGAGTGCAGCTGAAGCAAACAAGCTGGATGATAATATTTCATCACACAGCAATGACAGAGTGGTGTGTGGAAAACCAATTTCCTGAAGGTTAGAAGCATCTTGGAGAGCTCTACAGGGAATATGGATGAAGATTGCTATAGTCCCTTGCTGGTAGTTTTGGGGAGTTATCAGGTGTGCTATGCAAAACCCTGTCTGAGGCCAACGCCACTGTTCCAGTTTTGGGTTGCCCCGGCCTTGTAAACACGCCATAGTGTGTTTGCAGTGCTTGTAATAAAGTGTTTTTGAACTGCAAACACACACGAAGCCAGCAACTGAGGGTACTTTCGTGATTTGTTTATTCCAGGTGAAAATGTATTGGGTATAAGATTTCATTTATCAATATATCTAACCCACATTTGATTTTATAATCAACCCTCCATCTCGTAAATATTACCTGCTGCTGACTGGGAATGCATAACAAGCCTACACAGTGCTAGCTTTTAATTTATGTTATTTTTATTATTTCTATCACTTTTTATGGTTGTAAAACACTTCACAGTATAATTAACTAAATATGTAAATAAATCTTCTCTGGGCTTGATCAGATTCTATCAACCGATACAGGCATAAGTAAGTTATAGCCAAAAAGTGGCATTATGAAGAAGTACAAATGGTGATGGCTCTTAACTAGAAAAGGAGGTATGTTAAGGTGCTATGAGAAATTCTGGCTAAGCAAACAGAAATTGCATGTTGTGAAAAATGATTAAAAGAGTCACAGTTTGTTTCACAACTAGGGATGGAGGAATAATCTGTTTTAAACAGTTTTATGCATGGGATTTAAAGGTTCTGACGTGAACAACTTTGACCACATCAGACTGCCTCTTGAATCAACTGCCTCCTTATCTGAGCTGCTTCCACACTATTGGGTTTTTAAATATTTATTTATTTATTTATTTATTTATTTAAAAAGTCTGATTTATTGCATGCAAAAATAGGTGCAAATAGTAACTATATTATACAATCAGTAAATATATTATACAACAAGCCCCATGCAGCAGTATATTTCTACAGCATAATTTTGTAAGTACTAATACATAAGCATTTCTATTCAGCTATATGAATTGCTGTATGTGTCTGTTTATGTGCTAGTTGCTGTAAGAAATCTGGAGTGTATATTATTTAATACCAAAGTAGGCTCCTAAATTGTATGCAAGTATATGTGTGTGATATATGTATAATATCATATGCATTACGATAATAATATATGCAACACAGTGCATATAATTGTTTGTCTTCTTAGCAGACTCGGTAAAACTAAAAAGTACCAATATCTTCATCAATATCTTAAGAGCAAAACAAGATATGTTGCTAAGCTTAATATTGAGATTTGCTGGAAATTCCACCCCTGTCTGCAACCCACACAGTGATATGTTCTGTCATGTGCAATTTATGTATTTAAATCTGTATACCACCCTTCATCCGAAGATCACAGGACAGTTCACAGCATGGGTCAGCAAACTAAGACCCCCGGGCCTTCTGGATCTGACCCACAGATGGTCCGGGAATCACCGCGTGGATCGCCAGCATGCACGTTCTTTCCCTCTCCCTCACACGGCGCCTCCTCCCTCCCTCCTCCTGGCTTCTCCCTGCCCTGCCTAGAGGAGGAAGGGGGCTGGCTTTGTTGGTTCCAGCAGCAGCAGCAGCAGCACTTGAGCGGCCACCATTTTAAGCAGCCCCTCTCCGGAGCCCTTTCGCGCGCTACTCATCGTTCCTCTGCTCCCACCACTGCCGCCAGCCCCTGCTGCTCGCAAGACACATGTAAGCAGCCACTGGGGCTCGTGGGGCTCTTGCATCATCCCCCCCCCAAAGAAATATAGTCCGGCCCCCCACAAGGTCTGAGGGACAGCGGACCGGCCCCCTGCTGAAAGTTTGCTGACTCCGGTTCACCGCATAAAAATACAAAATAGGAGCACAAAATACAGAATAAAACAAAAACAAACCAATAACCCCTCTCCCACAAACTCATTTAAATAATAATAATTTATTATTTATACCCCACCCATCTGGCTGGGTTTCCCCAGCCACTCTGGGCGGTTTCCAACACAATATTAAAATAGAGTAATGCATCAAAAAAAGCTTCCCTAAAGAGGGCTGTCTTCAGATGTCTTCTAAAAGTCTGGTAGTTGTTTTTCTCTTTGACATCTGGTGGGAGGGCGTTCCACAGGGCGGGTGCCACTACCAAGAAGGCCCTCTGTCTGGTTCCCTGTAACTTGGCCTCTCGCAGCGAGGGAACCGCCAGAAGGCTCTCAGAGCTGGACCTCAGTGTCTGGGCAGAAAGATGGGGGTGGAGACGCTCCTTCAAAGGGGAGGGGGGCTCCTTAAAAGGCTATAGAATGTTAATCAGCCCAAGGTCTGGTGATAGAGAAATGTTTTCACCTGGCACCTAAAGATATGCAGTGAAGGTGTCAGGTGAGCCTCCCTGCAATGCCTCCTGTATTGAAAGCTGGCCAGACAGTACAAGAGAGGGGGGCACTAGCATCTCCTCCCCTCATGGTGATGGTCTGAGTGATCCCTTTCTCCCATATGCATATTGAATTCAGGGATTGCCTGAGTGATGTAATGAGACGTCACCAGGCAACTATGCCACTTCAGAAACATAAGTGAACTCTTGTTTTGTGGCTATGTTTCACTTGGATGAATAATATAAGTGGGACGGAATGAAGCTCCCATTGCTACCTACAACCTCTTTTGATCACTGTACTTCTAACAGAAGAGCCACTCAAGTCTAGATTATGTACTGAGATTGCTCAAGCTGTGCCCTATGCTTCCATTTCCATTTTCAGTTGAAAATAGCAATTTTGGTTGGGTAAAAATATCTTCCCAGAAACATTTTGTACAGATTTTTATTTTTTAAAAAATATCCTATTTGAAGCCATTCTTGACTTTTTCCGGCATTTGTTACATGATAAGCCCACCCAAATCCGGGGGTCATTTAGTGAAGATGAGGACATCAAAATGATAAGTTGTCAGTCGGTTTTGGTTAACATCCCTGATGACAAATGCACTCAACTGAAAAGCAAAGCATGAGAGCATTGTGAAAAATTGTAAGCAACTTCAGAAAATCAAAATTATACTCCTTTCTGGCTTGTATATATATGTTAAAAAATCAAAAGTGGCGGTGAAGTTAGATAATGATTGTCTTGGTTGTTAAGCACCTGCCTGTTTCCTGGATAAAAGTACATGATTTGTAGCACAGAATAGCCTTGATGAAAGCCCTTTGCTCCTTAACTTACATTGCCAAGGTAATAATTTGTTCATCCCCAATCACTGAGATACTATAATTGCACTTGGGAACTATGGTGTTGTTGTTTTTTTAAGCCACAGAAGGATGTCTTAATTTGTAAAATACAAATTCTGCATGATATGGGATTACCGCTGAAAAATGAATTACCAAAGTTTCCTTTCTCTCTTTTTCTATAGAGATACATGATTTCTCTCTGCCAGATTTTGGCACAGCAGCAGCAGCAGCCCTGCTGCTGAAAGGGGTCTTAAGCTGAGGTCACTTTGTGCTGGCTTAACTTTCACCAGCTTGCTCTGTGCCACCAGCGCAGCACACGGAAACGCCATTTACCTTCCCGCTATAAAGCGGTACCTATTTATCTACTTGCACCCGGGGGTGCTTTCGAACTGCTAGGTGGGCAGGCGCTGGGACCGAACGACGGGAGCGCACCCCGCCGCGGGGATTCAAACCGCCGACCATGCGATCGGCAAGCCCTAGGCGCTGAGGCTTTTACCCACAGCGCCACCCGCGTCCCTCTAACATACAACAATGCAAACAACCAAATAAAAAACTTCCTTTATCCTGTATCTGACCTCCTTATTTACCTCTTATAAACTGTTTCCTTTATGAATAATTATTAAGATTTTTTCTATTTTTATAACTAATTATAACAAGCAAATATTATAATCTTAGCAAAAATAGTTCGGTTTTCATCAAAATCCTCATGACCATGATTATTTTTTTGCCTTAACAGTCTCCTCTAACTTCACCTTTGCATAAATTTATGTGGAGACTCTACACCTCACTACAGCTCCCTGAAATAAAATTAATGGTGATGAGAAATCTCAGGACTTTTTAGTTCCAAACAGAAATGCATGTTCTGAGCTCTGTCAAACATTCCACCAAATTTTGAAGACCAACCTGATATTTTTACAGCTCCCGGTCCAGCATTATTCTTAATTTTCAGCATGACTTCATTAGCATACCATAAATTTCATATCCAGGGTACCTGCTAGGCACCCCACCCCCACAAATTACTTCTGGTTAATCAATGTCTTGATAAAGCTCTTGCTTCTTCATATTAATTATTCCTTTGGGCTTCAAAATGGCTCCATAAGCCTCAAAATATGAGATAGGGAGCCCTTCAGTAAACTTAGGTTATACAACATTTTCGTCTGAAAAAGAAAGACAAATCCTAGTGTTCTTGAGGTAAAGCAAACACATCCCATCAAGAGAATCGCATCAGCCAACCTGGGATCTGGAAAACCCTTCAAGCATTCATAAGAAGCATGCTGTGTACTGACAAACCTATTAACAGTAAGAGGAGCTTAAAATGCACTTCTTCCGACATCTTTTTTAAAAAACAACAACAACTTTCATTTCCTTTGTGGTATGTTAAAAATATTGGTGTGCCACTGGAAATTAGAACACCATTAAATTAGGTCAACAAACATAAATGAAGTGAGGACAAATGTTCCTGGGTACTCTTAATGTCATATTTTATTTCCAACTGAACAGATGAAACTAAGATGAGTACAGCCTTCCTCTCTACCCTTTCTGGCCAGAGGCACTCCAAGAGTTAAAAGGACATTATGTCCAGAGGGCTTTGTTCTATTTTCTTTCCTCTGGAAGAGCAATGAAAGCCAAATTGCCTTTTAAAATTCAAAGAACGTCAGCCTCCATTTTACTTGCTTCTTTCAACTTTCCAGTCAGATTCTGAGCAATAGATTATTTGTCCTGCTTTCCCGCCACCCTTTAACGCAATACACTAAATTTTGGCACTGTCACCATTTCCATATGGCGAGCCTGAATGAAAAGGGGACAGAAAAGGGCAACTGAAATTATCAAGGGACTGGAACAGAATCTCTGTGTGGAGAGGCTAAAACATTTGGGATCTTGTTAGTTTAGAACGAAGTAGTGGGTGATATATCAGAAATTTACATTATGAAACAGAGACATTTTTACTAGGGCTACGCTGGGAAAGAGACGGAAAATTTAGTATACATTTCCATCAGTGTTAGAAGGTGCACCCCTTGGCAATTATTTAGCAGAAGGAAAATGAGATGAGATTTTACTTATTCTAAAGACGCTTCACTTAACCTTAGTGATCCCTGATTAGTTAGATTCCCCAATGTGACTAGCACTGTCATTGGTCGACGTTCATTTAATCTGCCATTAGTAACATCAGCCCCGAGTCAGTTGGCTATGTAGCATTGTGACACCATTACAACAACGATAAGATATCTGAGGATCTGGGACCGAGGTGAAGGATGGGGGGAAGTTTTTCAGCAATCCTTTCTGGGCAATCTTCAGTGCAGGAACATGGCACACAGCAGTGGTGTGGGGGGCAATATATGTGAATTTTACCTTTCTACAATAGGCTGGTTTCCACACACTCACACATCATGTGAATCCTCCAACCAGGCAAGCAAGCAAGCAGCATGATCAGAGGTCTGCACCACATTCCAGCCAGACTGAAACACTCAAGGAGTGTGCAAAGGAGAGCTGGTGATGCCTGCAAATATCACATTTATGCATGGCATGGGTATGAACCAACCCCAAGATCCACCTTGTATTTGTATCTCTGTGGTTATTTCCTCTGTGGTTATTTTATGTATTTTTGTGTTTTTACACTAAACCACCCTGTGATCCCTGGATGAAAGGGTGGTATATAAATTTAATAGATACAGTCACTGTGGCCTTTCTGGTGCCTGTTTGCATCCTCCAATAGGCCTCACATGAGGCTATATAGAATGCTGCCTATGGAATTCTATATAGCTCTGTTTGTTTGTAAAAGCAACACAGGATTTTTTAAGCAGAGCTTTTAACTAAAAAATAAAATAAAAATGTTCTGCTGCTGTGTTTTAATAAAAAAAGAACCCGGCATTCTAGAGTGCTCCGCAGGCAACATTTAGACCATTTCACTTCTTAAAAAGCCCATACTCTGAGAAAAAGGAGAATATAAAGCTATAACAGACAGAAAGTTTTGGGGGTGGAATGACAGAGCACGGCAAGGCTTTGTGGTAGGCCCTGATTCCACAGGACACTACTACCATTGCACTTTGAATTGGGGAGAAGCAGTTATCCCAAATCACCCCACTTCACCCTATTATACATTTCTGCAGCTGAAAGAGTGAGTTCAGCTTGGTGGGTGCTTGTAAATTGGTGGGTGATGACTTGCAATGACCATATCTAATTGGGCCACCCCAAAAACAATAATGCAAACTATATTATTGTTACACTGAAAAACCTCCCTCTAAATATCCATTTTTCACAAGCTTTCATGGTACATAAAATGAATTGGATAAGCATCTGAGGAATCTTGGGGGAAGCCAGATGGGTCTTGATAAGACCACTAACATTTCTTAGGGAACTGCACATTTTTTCAGAACTTGGTAACAAAATATTCAGTTCCAGCGTCACTCAGACTTCTATTTAAAATCCATTTTAAGTTTCACTTTGATTTTTCCTTTAATCCCAGCATTATTTCCAACTGAATTATATTAATTGGCTTTCCAAACAGACTTTCACCAACTTGTCATAAATAAAATTCCATACATGTGGAAAACTAGTTGTCCTCCAGAGGGAGAAGGCATTTGAATACCCCAAGTGGGAGAACTCGTGGCTCTCCAGATCTTGGTGGACTACACTTCACATAATCCCTGACAGTTTGCTATGCTAGTTGGGATTTATGGGAGTTCAAGTTGAACACGATATGAAGGGTTACAGGTTCACCACTCAGGTAATCCCAGACAGTTTTACTATCTCAATAAGAAATAGCCCTTCCACATTTCCCCACAAATGGTAGTTGGGAATATGATGTATTTGCATTTCAAAAGGCATGTTCTCAAACTCTTCCCTGCCTGGATAGGTTTGTGTTCTGAATATCCGTATGAACTGCTCTGAGATTCCTGGTGGAAGTAGTAGGAAAGTGTAATAATTAAACTGTTCATCTGCACTCAAATGCAATATACCAGTGTTTCCCAACCGGTGTTCCGCGGCACACGAGTGTGCCGTCAGACGTTGCCTCGTGTGCCGCGAGATGCCTGGAGGGAGGCGGGCGAGTCGGGCGGCGAGAGGCGGGGCGGCGGCGGCGAGGAGAGGCCGCGCCTCCTGCTGCTGCCTGGCGCTCCTCCTCGCAGCCGGCAGCGCTGCCTGGGCGCCTCCGCGCGACTCTGCCTCGCTGGGTTTGGTCTCCCAGCAGAGACGGGTCACACGCGCCCCTCCCTCCCTCCCTCAGCCTGCGCGGAGGGAGAGCCAGAGAGAGGCATCGCTCCTGCGCGGCGGGAGAAAACTTTCACTTTTGTGCGCCCTCCCGGCGTGACGCTGCGCGCTGACGTCACGGGGCGGGGCTTTAATGGTGGTGTGCCGCGAGATTTTTTTTCAGTAAACAGGTGTGCCGTTGCCCAAAAACGTTTGGGAAACACTGCAATATACATATACAATACAAAAAGGGCATTAAAAGTTTATACATTTTATCCCTCAGCTGTGATACCTCACTCTATTAGGTTGCAAGGCAAACAGCACCTAACGACTGTGATTGGAACAACACTATTTACTGAGTAAAATCTGAGCAACTTTTACATGAAAGAGGCTTCCAGTTTTGACTTTTGGATATAACCAAGCAGGAATGACACGAGTCCACCATCTCAGTGCAACACGCACCATTTTAAGCTGAATTAATAGGAATGATACAGGCTTGATTTCAGCAGCTGTTGGGACCAGCAGGGTTCTTTCAGTCAAGCACAAAGACACTCTGCCATCGCTTCCCAGACAGATGCATTAGGATCAAGCAGTTCACACAGACATTCTGTCTACAATATTCCTATGTTAACAATGATTAATCATATTAACGAATAGCAGTCAGCTGTTCAGTTCCTCTGTGCATGCACAGATTCTGAAAAGTGGGGGGGGGGGGAGATTTGTTTAGCCAATATAAGAATCCAGGAAGCTACTTCTGATGTTATTGAGTATATTGTAAGAAAAAAAGAGGAAGAAAGAATAAAGCCCTTCTGGATCGGATCAAAAGTCCATCGGGTCCAACATTCTGATCTCAAAGTGACCGATCTTTTTGAGGCAAAGGGGAGCAGAACTGTTCACATATTCCAAGTGTGATCTCACCATAGATTTGTAGAACAGCATTATGATATTGGCAGTTTTATTTTCAGGCCATTATTAAATGATCCCTAACAAGGAAACCACATTTTTCACAGCTGCTGCATACTGGATCAACTTTTTCAATGAGTGATCCACCATGACCCCAGTATCTGTTTCCTGTCAATTCAGATCGCATCAAGACCAGATCCAAAAAAATCTTACAATGAAGCCATCTACTTCCGTCTTAGGCCTACAATGGAAACACACAGTCTTGGAAAGAATCATATTATGATTCCACTAGGAGCATTTGAGTAACCCACCATGTGATCAGAGGTTTCCAGTTGACTATCAGCTATCAGAATGAACAGCTATGCACGCTGCAGCCTGCCATTTTGCACTTGCTTGCTCACTCACTCCAACCTCCAGCAGGACTTGGCTTCTTCTGAGAGCAGAGGGGACGTAGTCACAGCAAAAGGAAGACTATCTACCTTTTGCCTCTGTGTTGTCAGCAGAAGCCATATACTGAGGATGCATGAGTGGCAGCAATAGCAGGCTGAAGCACCAAGAGGGCTAGAAGAAGACTTTCCATAGAGGCTGATAATCATTAGCTATGATAGCTCCTATTAATGTTACCTGGAGGTCTCTGAACTTACAGCGACTGGTTTGAAGTCTGCTGTGTGAACTGGACCATAGTGCCACATTCTCTCTCTCTCTCTCTCTCTCTCTCTCTCTCTCTCTCTCTCTCTCTCTCTGTGTGTGTGTGTGTGTGTGTGTGTAATGCAATACAAGTATTAATGTCGTTGCAAGTTCACAGATCAGTATTCTGATGTCCTAGCAATGCTGACTTTTAATGAGCACAGTAATAGCAACCCACTGTTAAGCACTGGAGGGGTCATCTCATCAATGCTGTGGTCTATATTAGTCATCTAGAATAGATAGATCTTAAAGCTTCAGGTTCCTCCCCTTCATATCCAAGTTAATTTGGTGCTCGACATCTGCTTAAGTCATTACAGCACAATCAGTACCTCTGCGACTGAAGATTCACAGTCCACAATTGACTGCTCCCTTCAGTGCTTTGGGGGCACAGATCAGCAGCTCACTCTTTCTGCTTTGATGTGCATGCTCTGTGCCAACAACTCCAAAAGATGCAGATCTAATGAATTGGCTTTAATGGTCCTATTTCCCACTTAAATGGCTTTGTTTTAATTGGCTGTGCTACTCTGTGTCCAGAACTACATTGAAAAGTTCACGGCATACATGCTAATGGTCCCTTTCTAATTACTGCATAATGTACAAAGGTCTGACAGAGCAATTTCAGAGGTTAGGCGCCATCATTAGTAATTCTCTTTATATTTAATTCGACAAAAATCGCTACAATCATGCACAAGGAATGTAACCGAAACAATATATATATGCAATCTAAATATATTTTATTATATAACTGTACTTTTACTGTGGGTTTTTTTTTAAAAGGAGTTGGTTTTTCTTACTTAATTTAGCCACATGCAGCTGCAAACTCAGCTACTCATACGATCCCCCAAAGTGTACTTAACTTTCATGGATCACCTCTCTAGGGTTGAACATAACTGGTTTTCTACCTTCATTTACCGGATGAAAAGAGTAACGGCTGTACCATTTACTAGCAAATATGCACACAGGGTTCCCTTCATGAGTAAAGGCAACAACAAATCGGTGAACTAGAATTACTGTCTATATGAGACTTTTAAAGTTTTTGCTATCTTCTGGCAACGATATCAGTCATAGCTGGTGATATCATTTGTAGCTAGTGCAAAATGCTAAGGCTAGTCTCCTTAGAGAGACCAGCCACAGGGAGCACATCGTTCCTATTCCAGCTCATCTGCACTGCTGCCTGCTAGATTCAGTGCCCAATTCAAAGCACTGGTAATAATGACCTAAACGGTCTAGAGCCTGCATGCTTTAGGGACCACCTCCAAACATATGTACTTCCTTTGTTGGATTACCACTAATTAACTCCTAAAGCAAAAGCTTAAGGGGAATTTGAACATATGAAGTTGTTTTATATCAAGCCTGATGCAGCCTTAGGATGATGCAGCTGTTAAATAAATCTAATCTATATTCAGAAAGACCATTGGCAGAGTCCAGTATCATACAGACTGAGAGGCAATGGCTTTGCATGATCTCAAACAGAGGCTTCTCCTAACCATACAGATTTTTTTTAGTTGGAAGTGTTCAGCACTGAAAATGTGCCACAAAATATGCATTAACTCCAACCCATTCCTCTAAGTTACAATACCTCCCGAATGATGTTTTTGTTCAGGCAAAATCTTTGAGGAATTTCAAGGAAGCTCAAAGAATTTCAATAAGGCCAATGCAATTTCTTTGGGGTATTTTACATGTTCTGATTAATAACACAGCTTTTTTGGGGGGAGAATACCTAGCCTTTCAACCATGGGATGATAAACTAAAGGAAGGAAATCTTATACCACTTGAAAATCGGATTTGTTTCTTTGAGTGAACATTTCCTCAACTACTAACCTATTCAAGTGCAATATGAAACTTTCAAGGAACATATACCATGGATCCAAGCCACCCACACCAGCCAACTATTTTCATCCTCTTCACCCTTGTTTTGTTTACCATATAGCTTGACAAAGAATTCTGGAAAACTCCAAAGCTTGCACACTATCAAGGGGTGATGATGATGATGATGATGAAAATATTTCCAAATGTTTCAGAAGCACACACACTTCAACCACAGAGTTAATTGGCTTAAGCCCATAAATTTATTGATTTACTGTAAATTGGCTTCAGCTCATTTTTGTTTTGAATTGTTGCTGTCATCTTGAAATGCCACCCCCCCCCACCTCTGGATATCATTGATCCTGGACCCTGTGGAGTGGGGGTGGAAGTTCTTCTTATTGTCCCACTAGTAGACTTCCTCTGTTGTGACTCTGTGACGGTGGAACACCCTCCTCCTGGATGCTCAGGCAGCAAACACTCCAGTGGGTTTCTACCATCAAATTAAAACTTTACTGTATTGCAGAACAATCCAAACCCCAGCCAGCCAGGCAGCATGGGGCGTGATGGAGTTGGCTCATTTTTGGTCCAATGGCATTAAGCAACAGCAGTGGGGCTGGACTGACTCAGCTGCTACTCCTCCCTCTGCTAGAATGTCCTCGGCTACCGCCAGCACAACTCATAGCCACCTGCACTTACTGGGTACAGAACAGCAAGTGACCCCCCCCCCCATCCAGTTACTTAAGCCTATTGATTTTCATGGGCCTAGTCTGAGTATGATTAATGCTGGATACCACCCATGGTGTTTACACACTTTGTTTTCTGTCTTTTCTTTTGTTCCATCAAAGTGCTTGAATTCTCCCTATATCATCTTTAGAATGGTGCAATGGTTATCTTTAGTTACTGTACAGCATGTTCCAATCAAAGGAAATCTCAGATCCATCACTGCATTCTGTTTTGAACCAAATTCATCAGCAACAGTATTATTTACATTTAATCTTCCTTCTGAGAGGGCCTGTGTTCCCCTCCCCAGCCAGAACTTCTATTGCATTGTGCCGGGTAATGAGCAACATCTTCATTAACCATCAATTGGCAATCAAATAAACAAGAAGATCTTAAAGTATCATTCCCCAACCTGCAGGGTTCCAGTAAAGGAAATAATAAAGTGAAATATGAAGAATAAGCCTCCTCTTCTAGAGGAAGAGGTCTAATTAAAACAGGACTTAACAACTCTATGGATTAATTGGGAACCAGCTGAGAAAATTAGACCTTGGGGAATAAGATTACACCCAACACAAACCAATTTTATTCTCAAGTACAGGTTATGTGCATAATGCTTTGATTTTGGAGTCAAACTGCATGGAGAGGTACACTTTAAAAATTATACCAACTTCCTATTACAAGTTCCTGAAATTACTGGTGACGGTGAATTCTGAAATCATGAAAAACTTTCCTACTGCTATACCTGACTACCCATCACCAGGCTTAAAATGCACATCTTAGTTAGCTGCTAACCAGTTTGAGGACCTGCAAAGCCCTCCCTGAGAATCTTTTTCTAGCTATTGATGCTATTTAAGTCACCTGCAAAATTTCTCAGATATTTTGCCTGAGCAGTAACTTCCAAAATCACCTTTAAATTTCAATATTCAATTGTTGTTGTTGTTTAGTCCTTTAGTCGTGTCCGACTCTTCGTGACCCCATGGACCAGAGCACGCCAGGCACTCCTGTCTTCCACTGCCTCCCACAGTTTGGTCAGACTCATGTTTGTAGCAATATTCAATACCCAGTGCCAACTCTATAGGGTAAAGGACCCTTGACCATTAGGTCCAGTCGTGACCGACTCTGGGGTTGCGGCACTCATCTTCCTTTATTGGCCGATGGAGCCGGCGTACAGCTTCTGGGTCATGTGGCCAGCAGGACTAAGCCGCTTCTGGCGAACCAGAGCAGCACACGGAAACGCCGTTTACCTTCCTGCCGGAGCGGTACCTATTTATCTACTTGCACTTTGACGTGCTTTCGAATTGCTAGGTTGGCAGGAGCAGGGACCGAGCAATGGGAGCTCACCCCGTCGCGGGGATTCGAACCACCGACCTTCTGGTCGGCAAGCCCTAGGCAAAGTCAAAGTTGGCTGAGCTAAGGCTGGTGTGAGTCCCCCAAAAGGGGTGACATAGGGCATGGCTGGGACAGTACCAGAGAATAGGAACTTAGGCGGGATTCTAAGCCTGCTCAGCTCAGTCCCCTGACCTAGCAAACCATCACATAACACTATTTCAAAGGCTTTTTTCCTTTGAAAAAGGGCAGAGCTGCAACCGCAGTCCCACCGCTGAACAGCTTTTGCAGCTGGTGTAACTTTATGCCAGGTTCTTGAGCATAAGATTACTCCCTTAGTTTGTGGAAAGGAGAAAAGGTCCAGAAGCATAATTTGACTCCTATGAATTGCTCTTTGGGGAATGTATATCACACTTCAAATTCTTCCTCTCATCTAAATGAGTACTATTGTGTGCAACTAAAGTAGTGTGGCCAATAGAGATATATACACAAGGAATGTCTGCTGTCCAAATATCTAAGGCAGTTCATCATGGAGTACACCTACTACAGGTTGAACTCAGTAGTAAAAATTCACAGGCTGGCTTTGTTGAAAACCCTAACTTCTATTTACATCTTCAAAATATGCCTAGAATTATTGCCAATATCCCCCTCCACCTGGCAAAACAAATTGTGAAACTATTTATAGGTATCTTGCTTTAGAAGACAGGGGTTGTCAGAGGCTTATAAGCACTTCAGGCTACATTCTGGAGGCAGTAACCAATGAATCAATAACTATCAGCAGGGCTTCTGCCGATATACTGCTGCATTAATGAGCTTAGATCAGACACACAAACTGGTTACTAACAGAATTGTCTGCCTGAGTTTTGTTATGGATTGGGAGAAAGAAAAATACTGTACCACCTTGTTTGTCATCCCTTTCAATTTTTGATGGTAAGCCTGCCTTGCTTCCTCTTCTCTGCAGGAAAGAAGCGAGTTTGTATTTTCCCCTTTTCAGCTATGCCTATACAATATTATTGACGTCATTATTCTGTACTGCAAATGATGAGTAAATTTGTCTCAAACATTTTATGTCAATGTGATTCAAAACTAGCACCGATCATCTCTTCCACACCGCAGTTTTACATCCTCCGTTAAGGCTGTGACAGTCTCCAGCAATAATAAAAAGTAATATGCTATGAAAATAACTAGGGTGATAATTTGGAAACAAAGAAGCAATAGGGATTTATGTACAAAATTCCTGGAAATTAATCCTTTCAATTGTCTTCTGTATAGCTCTTCCCCAGAGCATTTGAGTCATCCACCTCTCGTGGAATGAAAGCTCTCTGTATATTAAATCTATTATAGAAGCCACAGCCAGCCTATGAATCACTGAACCTTCACCTGGGCTCTCCCTGTATGACTCACTGTCTGTGACTGAGACAAGATGAAGATGGCGTGGCTTTAAGCAGGTGACTAGTGACAGTGCCTTAAGACAAGGAACTGATTGCTGAATTTAAACCCTAGGAATGGGGGATTAGGAGCACATTCTAATATATGTTCCGGACAAAACTGTACCAAGAAATGTACACAGCTGGACAGAAGTAATGCAAACATAGTCACATGCTTAATGTAGGAAACAGGTGCATACATCATGCTAAGCCAAACTCCAAGCCCCTGGGCATTGCTCAACTCTGGGGTTACAGAACAAATCCCTTGAGGAGCTGCCCCAATGCACCAAGTGACGCACTGTTGTTATTACCGCAAGCACTTAAAATTAACCATATTCAGCTGTACTTTACTCAGTGGGCCCCAATTCTGTTGTGTATAATTACCAGCCTCTTTCCCCATCCTAATATTGTGTTCACATTGACAGAGTCTCATCTATGGCACTTTGTTTAACGACACAGAGATGATTTTCCAGCTGGACCCTAAATTAACTCCATGTAAATAAACAGATGGCTTTTTGTCTGTTGTCCTCCCATATTAGCCTGAAGCTAGAAATGCCACTTGGTTTCACCTAAAGCAAAGTTTGAGGCTAATTTTGCTATTTATCTTTGGGCAAAAACATTAAACTAATTTCAAAGGGGCATTTAAATTGTTTGGGGGTATAGTTGGAGCCACAAGGCCAGCTCAGGGAACTGGACAGCCCTATACAGTGGTACATCAGCTTAAGATTCATTCTGGAGGTCCATTCTTAACCTGAAACTGTTCTTAACCTGAGGTACCACTTTAGCTAATGGGGCCTCCCGCTGCCGCCATGCAATTTCTGTTCTCATCCTGAAGCAAAGTTCTTAACCTGAGGTACTATTTCTGGGTTAGCAGAGTCTGTAACCTGAAGCATCTGTAACCCGAGGTACCACTGTACAGCTGTAAACAACAGTTGTAAACACTGCATCAGAAGTGTTTCCTTTAATTATGTGCAGATAGTTATTCAGGGTAGCTAATGATGTAGTGGGTGGCGGCACTGGTACCACTTCCAGTATCCATTTGTTCCACGTATCTGTTTGCACAAAGGCCTAGGTATGCAAACACAGATTCTCTGTCCCCTGCCCCCCTCCCTCCCTACAGCAATGGCAGGTAATAGATTGTGCAATGGCTCCTGAGCAGTGGGCTGGGAACACATGAACCTGTGTGTTATGTACTAAGCTTGGATCCTAGAACAATAGGCAAGTAGGATCCTAGAATGCAACAACTGATTGGCTTGCAGGAAAAGACCAATCAGGCTCCAGGAGGAAGTTAATCAGCCTATTAAGTTCGGTTTACGAACTCTGCAAAACCGGAAGTAGTGTCCTGGTTTGCGAACTTTACCTCGGTCTAAGAACAGAATCCGAACGGTGAAAGGGTACCGGTGGCAGGAGGCCTCATTAAGAAAAGTGCACCTCGGTTTAAGAACGGACTTCCAGAACAGATTAAGTTCGTAAACTGAGGTAGCACTGTATTCCATTCTTGCTGGCAGAGGGTTCTTCTCACCCTCAGAACCAGGAAGCCTTTTTTTTTCTTTTCCAGTGATATATGGTAGATTCTGACAATGTATTCCCCCCATCGCATGTTGATGTTTGCAATGTTCATATAATCGCAACTGAACTGAATGGCATAATGGACTCCAATGCCACTTTGCTTCCAATAGGCTATGAAATTCATATGTGCACATTGTTACTGGGGGGGGGGGGGAGAAGTATATGTATGAAAATTAACCTCATGGAGCAGTGGAAAAACTATTTTTGTGAAGAGGCTTCCTGTGCAGTTTAGGTGTGTTGTGGATTACATCTGCAGTTTAAGCTGTTTCACATAATTATGGGCTGAATACCTTCAACCATATCCCTGCCCAAACTGGTGGGAAATTACTCTGATGATGATGATTGTAGCGGGTGGGTAGTGGTTTAGATGTGATGGGCAAAGGTTTCTTGTCCCCTTTAAACATTAAATGCAAGGCTTTCCACAGCTTTCCAACCATGTTTCCTAGGTCAGAATGTCCATAGGACTGATGTTCCTGCTTGTTTGCCAGATGCCTTCACATAGTTGCCACTCAAATAATCTTGGTATCTCATTTTATTTATGAGTTAGACTTTAAACATTCTGACTAACACTAAAGGAGCAAAATCTAAACATATTTCATTTAACAGAATAGAATACTGATGAAGCATGTTTATTTTAATACATGCACGGTGTAGGATTTATTACAATTTATCCAGCACCTTTGATGACTCACAGCTGAAGTGCGCATTCATTACACAGAGGGAAATGTGTGTCTGAGTTGCCAATGTCTCCCTGGGCAAAATCAAAGCTCTGTCTAAGGTCACTTATCGATGATCCTTCACTTACACATGCAGGTCATCCTTAAAACCATCAAGCAAAGCAGATGCATGTATGTGTAAGCTATTATATTACCAGCGGGGAAAGAAAGTGAAGAAGCAAGCAAAATTCCGGTAAACAAAAACAGGACATTAAAAGGCAATCAGGAATATATTCACCTTGGCTGTTGTGTTCATACTTGAAACCGTATCAACACAAGAAGTACAGCAGGAAAAACAACCATAAACACAAATGTGGAGCCTTTTTAATTGGTCCTGCTTGTCACACTTAATTTTCCCCTGATTTCATTTCAGACTATTATTAAATTCAAATGAATACATTAAAAAAGGCATCCTGTTAACATTAGCTTGTGCATTCCATTCCACATCCAGCCCTTATATGAACAACTGCTTCAGCTTTTTGTGTTTCTTTCAGGGCAAAGGCAAAACATGGATTACATCCAATTTTTAATCAGCTGTACAGATGGGTTTATTTCACAAATGCACTAGGCTGCACAGATGGAGGTTCCTGAATGCATGACAAGGTGTAAAACTGTTACTGAGATTACAAAGGAACAAAAAGGAAGCAGTGGAAAATTATAATTAGCAGGGACTTGGTCTCTTAAGGGTTTATTAGTTCAGAACTTAAATTTTGTCATTGGTGTGCACTAAACAGTTTGCTAAGAAAGAAAAGGAAAGGAAAGGAAAACACATACCAGATTAAGTATGAAAACTGGTTGGGAGTCCCTCAAGAGCATATGCAATCTTGCAAGTATCTAACTCATTATGATACTTGATACAATTCCCCCTGAAACCAGCCAAAAGCATGATACAATAAATTCAGCCATCCAATCGCAGAACAAATTGCAGCATTTTCTGAGGGGATTTGAAAAGGAAGGATTAGCTGAGGTTAATTTACAGGTATAAATACTGAAGGTGCTCATTAAAAGAATGGAGCACGATCTCAAGCAGGCAGCTTAAAGCCGATAACCTTCTATCCTTCAGCAACTGCATCTGAAATTCCCAAATGTTTGTGCCTAAATAATAGGACGTTCTGGTGTGCTGGACAATTTTCTTGTGGGTATCCACATTTATTAACTATTTGTTGGTTTTTGCAATAAACTCATTCTCATACAACGAGGACGAGCTGCAGATCAGGGGCAGAGCAACTGTTTTGTATATGAGGAAGATCTCAGGTTCAGTCTCAGGTATCTCCAGGTGGACGTGGGAGCCTGGAGAGCTGGAAACCCAGCTAGTCAATGCAGAAAATTCTGAGCTAGATGGCTCAATGGCCTGACTTTCATATGGCAGCTTCCTACATCCTGACAATGTCACAGAATTTTTTGTGTATTGTCAATGTTATCATATTGGACAATTCTTGGTTCCATGGCTATGGGTGCACATCAGTGGCTGGGCTGTTGGAGAAGGGGATGACAGAGGATGAGATGGTTGGACAGTGTTCTTGAAGCTACCAGCATGAGTTTGACCAAACTGCGGGAGGCAGTGGAAGACAGGAGTGCCTGGCATGCTCTGGTCCATCGAGTCACGAAGAGTCAGACACGACTAAACGACTAAACAACAACAACAACTGGTAGGAGCAAGTATGCTGAGAGATGGCTGTGAAGCTGGGGCATTGCAGGACTAGAGAAAGTACTAAGATGTTGTGAGGAAAAGGGGAAGAAGCACGTTTGCCGATCCTCCTCCAACCTGTCAAATACCTGGTTCTCCAACCAGCCCAAAGCCCTGGGGTTAATGAGCTTTGCCACTTTAAGGCCCAATGTGGCTCCCACAAACATGTACACACGACAGCACTTGTAACAGCGCATGAGGGAAATGCTTCAAATGTTGTTATTTGTACTGTGCTAGGATCACGACCCTAGGCCTGATCTCACTACGCAGAAGTCATCGCTATATTTCCATATGTCTTAATTATTCCAACTGTGACTATCGTTAAATAAAAGACATGACTCACGGACTGCTACCTGTAAATGTACATATCTTTGTAAATTAAGCATCACCCTGCTGGACGAACTCATGGCTTCCCTCCCTCACCCAGACATTCTGCTATCCTAACAAAAAAGGCTATCAGTTTACCCAAACTAACACAATCTGGGGGCATGACCTCATTTCAGAGAAATAGCTATGTAGCCCATTTATTGTTTACCTTCTTGATAGTGTTTTCCCCCCTTCATCATTTTTAGGTCAGAGTGAACAGGTTTTGTTTGGGTGGATCATATGAAGCAGCTTTTATGGCTTCATAACTTCTAAAAATAAATAGGTATTTCATAATTTAAAAGTGGGCAGGAAAAAAATAAGATAGGAACTCAATTTCGTTTGGAAAGAATTGCACAGCAAAATTTTACCATCTGGTGGTGTCCGATTATTGAAGGTCTATTTTTGACGGCTTCTGAAATGTGCAACCATGGTCAAGCAAGTAGATAAAATGTTATCATCTTTAATACTGTTTTAAGCAAAGTAGATTGTTGAAAGTGGTAGTATATGTTAAAGTATATTCATTAAATTCATTTTAACACCATTGTGGTTTCTCTTTTGGGCCCCGTGAATCTCTAAATTTGACACTGCTAATTGCACTTGTAATATGCATTAAGCGCACCTGATTAACTTCATGCAATGCCCAAGGCAGCAGACGATTGTGATCAAATGCAATGTGAATCGTGAAAGAATCGTTTATACTGTAGTGACTATCTGGTACATATTGAAGCACAAAAGTCATCTGGGATTGTCAGTGTTCACATGTGAATGTCAACATTCACCAAATTTTGGGCAATCAGCTGCATTATTATTATTATTAAAATTTGTATATTGCCCTTCATACAAAGATTCTAGGGCAGTTCACAAAAAATACAAAACGATAACACAAAATATATAATAAAACAAAAACAAAACAATAACACCCCCCTCACAAACACATTTACAAATTGAGAGATTGTTAATCAGCCAAACACCTGGTTGAAGAGAAAAAAATTTGCCTGGTCCCTATGATATGTAATGAAGGTGCCAGGCGAGCCTCCCTGGGGAGGGCATTCCATAAATGGGGAGCCACCACAGAAAAGGCCCTCTGGACCTCTGATGGAGGAGGCACATGAAGAAGGGGTTTACATGATAATTGCAGAGTCCAGGTCAGTTCATATGAGGAGAGGTGGTCCTTGAGGTATTGCGATCCTGAGCTGTTTAAGGCTTTATTGGTCAGAACCAGCACTTTGAATCGGGCCCAGAAACAAATCTGTCTTGCCCCAGTGAGCAACCTGGCCACTGAATTCTGCACTAGCTGAAGTTTCTGAAATGTATTTAGAGGCTGCCCTACATATAACATCTTGCAGTTATCTAATCTAGATGTTACAAGAGCATAGAGGACAGGCATTAGGTTATCCCTGTCCAGATAGGGGTGCAGTTGGGCTACCAGCCAAAGCTGATGGAACGCACTCTGCACCACTGAGCCTCAAGTGACAGCAATGGATCCAGAATTACCCCCAAGCTGCATACCCGCTCCTTCAGAGGGAGTATGACCCCATCAAGAGCTGGCTACCTCCCATCCATCTGGTATAGGGATCCACCCTCTAACAGTGCCTCAGTCTTATCGGGAATGAGCTGTGGTTTGTTGGCTCTCATCCAGTCCATTACTGGGGCAAGACAATGGTCCAGCACTTCCACTGCCATGCCTGCAGATGCAAAGAAGTAGAGTTGTGACATACAATGGTCCAGTTCACGTGTAATGCTAAGGCAAACTATGATTCAGCATGCAAGGACTCAGGAGTAGAAATTGTGGTTATACAGTGGTACCTCGGGTTACATACGCTTCAGGTTACATACACTTCAGGTTACAGACTCCGCTAACCCAGAAATAGTACCTCGGGTTAAGAACTTTGCTTCAGGATGAGAACAGAAATCGTGCAGCAGCAGCACGAGGCCCCATTGGCTGAAGTGGTGCTTCAGGTTAAGAACAGTTTCAGGTTAAGAACAGACCTCCAGAACAAATTAAGTTCTTAACCCAAGGTACCACTGTATATTACACATTGTCAAATTATGGCTTAGTGCCAGGTACAGTAGGAGGAGGACTAGGGAAGGAGGGAAGCAGTCAAGATTTTTGCTCTGAGTTCATACAAGTTTGGCTTAGTGTTACATGTGAACGAAGCCAATATGCAACTTGCGATTTCATAGCAACAGCCTCTGCAGACCTTGAAAATGAGACTCCATAACGTATACTAAGCTAACAATTCTAGAGTTAACAGAAAAGTATGACAGATCACCCCATTTACACATTTTAAATGTTTTTATCCAGCCTCTCTAAGTATTTGACACAGCTTGCAAACATCATAAAATGTTAAGCTTGCCTAATATAGTGGGCCGTGAGGAGTTTTCTGAAATGGGCAAGGAGGTACAATGACAGTTCCTTCCCCTTCCTAAGAGCTTATGCTGGAACATCAGGATGACTTCTGAGAAGGTTATGTTGTCCCTGTCCTAGATGAGGAAACTTGTAGCAGAGTCCTACCTACCCATCTTAATTGGCACGTACTTTGCATCGGGAACGCGGGTGGCGCTGTGGGTAAAACCTCAGTGCCTAGGACTTGCCGATCGCATGGTCGGCGGTTCGAATCCCCGCGGCGGGGTGCGCTCCCGTTGCTAGGTCCCAGCGCCTGCCATCCTAGCAGTTTGAAAGCACCCTCGGGTGCAAGTAGATAAATAGGGACTGCTTACTAGCAGGAAGGTAAACGGCGTTTCCGTGTGCTGCACTGCCTTGCAGTGAAGGACTCTCACCACCAGCACCTTGAATAGGGTCTAGAAGCTATCCCTTTCTCATTCTACAAATTATTAAGAATAACAGATAACTGAATAATTGACGCCTTTTTTCCATAATAAAGAGAATGTTTTTGTGCATCCAAGTGCACACGTGTTAGAAACACCTGTCCTCCAGTAGATCTCAGTATCTTGCCACCAACGCAAACACGACTTACACAGTTACAAGTGTCTCTCAGTGTACCATCTGTTCCATTAGACAACTGTCTTTTCTATCACCAAACTTCCACCAGAGGCTATCAAAATGTCATGGATTATGGTTTGGATTGAGAGAAGGAAAATGCTAACAACATCCCTCTTGGCAATTCAAGGGTAATCTGACCTTATTTCTAACATACCCGTTACTGTATGGACTTTTTCAAATCAATCTAAATATATCAACTGAGGCCTGACATTAAGCAGGTGACACCATTAGAACTGTCAATGTAGCCTTATATTTTTATAAAGTATTATTTTACACAGGAGCATCTGCTCTGTGTTTAAAGTCTACAACACCAGCTGTTGGGAACAATACCTTTAGCAGATAAGGAGCAAGGCAGCCATTCATTTAATTTAAATTCCACTGCTAAGGTTGGCTGTTAATTAGATAGTGTTGCAAATGGGTTACATTGAAAATGACTGGTGTGTGTGTGTGTGTGGGGGGGGGTTATCTGTTAGTGATCAAGAGAGTTTTACTGACATCTACTAGGGTAAAAATAGATGTAACAATAATGAACACTTTTGCTCTCCACATGCATGCCCAAACCATATTTAAAATGGTTTGTGTGTCTGTGTGTGAACAGTGTACTTTTAATAATAAAAGGGGCATGTGGGTGTCACCAGATTTCCTAATATATGGAAGGCAACATTAAAGATATCAAAAGACATGCCTCACTCCTTCTGCATTCCACTGCAGTTGAACAGAGGGATGGAAGAGAAGGTGGATTGTGGTTGAGGTTGCAAATTGCCATGCAGATGAGCAAATGATAACATGGTCTAGTAGTGGAACAGTCTTCCTGTGGTAAAGAAGCAGAGGAGACCCCACCCATTAAGCAGATGGCACCATTAACAATTTGCATTCTTTTTCCTTCTCAAATAAAGAAAGGGGATTTTACTAACAGATCCCTTGGCTTCAGAAAAGATCCTGGAGAGCTACGGGATTTGAGTTTTGGGGCACTGTCACTGCTGAGAGCTCTTTTGTGTGTCCTATTTGTCTGGTTTTGTCTCTATGAGAAGAAACCAGTATCAGCCTGGCATACGGCAGAGGAGGAGGGGAGAGGGAGAGGCATGCCAGGGCATCTGTACCTCCTGGAGAGTAGTAGTTCAGATGGCCCTGCGGCTGCAGTGTGTGTGTGCTTTATAGTCCCCAATGCCCCTTAGAAACGAGATGAAAATCCACAGCTGCTAGCCTACTTGCCTCCAACTCTCAAATGAAAGCATTCCAAGCCAGTTATCAATCACATTTCAAAAACATTTGTAAACCCAACCTTCAAAGTTGCCCAAGGGACTGGACTTAAAATACGTCACAAACAGACAGTGGGTGGTAAACTGATGTATACGTTCTACACACACAGTCTTATGCAGGAGCTTCTCTGGAACACCTCCAAATGCAAAATGCTTTGTTTTCCTACAAGAGATGGAGGCTGCTGTCCAGTATTTTTGCTGGCTTTTACTGTCATTAAACCTATAAAGGAAGACCAAAAGCTTACAACCAAAGGATTGAACTAGCTAAGTTAAATCAGGAAATGAATTTCAGCCTCCCGGAAACATAACCTTGGTCCCAGACCCACTATCATTACCAACATTCCCACTGACTAGACAAACCATTGCTTTCTTTTTAGCCTCTTGCTACTGTTTGTGTCCTTTCTGAAGTCCTTCTGCCTGCATCAACCCCCCATGCTAGGGGGAATCAAAGTAATAGCAGGCCTGGCCACCTCTCGTGACATTAAGGCAGATTGCATTGTAACTTCTTTAATCACCACCACCAAATCCCTAGCGCGTTTATAGGTATTTTTGCAAAGGCAAGTTAATGTAGCATTTTCCCATTACTCTGAAATTACTAGTGCCTATATGAGGGCATGGGACGCAGGTGGCGCTGTGGGTAAAAGCCTCAGCACCTAGGACTTGCCGATCGAAAGGTCGGCGGTTCGAATCCCTGCGGCGGGGTGCGCTCCTGTCGTTCGGTCCCAGCGCCTGCCAACCTAGCAGTTCGAAAGCACCTTCGGGTGCAAGTAGATAAATAGGGACCGCTTACTAGCGGGAAGGTAAACGGTGTTCCGTGTGCTGCGCTGGCTCGCCAGATGCAGCTTGTCACGCTGGCCACGTGACCCGGAAGTGTCTGCGGACAGCACTGGCTCCCGGCCTATAGAGTGAGATGAGCGCACAACCCTAGAGTCTGGCAAGACTGGCCCGTACGGGCAGGGGTACCTTTACCTTTTTATATGAGGGCATCTTGTTAGTTAAGGCTACATGGTTGAGCAGAACTCCCAGCTGCAGTTAGCCAGCAATTTCTCCCCTGGCCCAATTCACTCCCAATTTGAATGGGCATGGAAGGATATCCCAATATCTCTGCCAAGTCAGCTTGTATGTGCCATTAGAGTATTTCTGCTGTTTTTGACTGGGGGAAGCTGAAAATGCATTTTTGTCAGAGGTGTCAGTGAACAGAAAGGTAACACCAATGCAGTTGTCACCCTACTGCAGAAATAATACCTGCAGCCATAATTATACTCTCTACAATTAGTGGCAATGAATTAAGATGGGCCACTATAGGTGGCTGGAAACCTTATTAGCTAGAACTTTTTGGCAATTTCTAATGCAGTGGGAAGTTGCTGCTTGATAGCGAGTAATTTATAGATCAACATGTGGCCTTCTAGAGGCATGAGAGGACAAATCAATCCCCAGCTTTAATGCAAACCAAAGGCTCATTCATATTGTCAGATTCCATGTAATTATGTATGTGGGTTCACAGCTGCGTGGAGAAAAGCTAGTAGGAGGACAGCTGTACTCATGGGATTTCAGCAGTCATCTCTGATCACAGCTGCTGAAAACAGCACAACCTGAATCATGGAAAGGATTCCCCTGTGTGTACAGCCTGGTTCATACTACTACCCATTCTCCATGCTGCTATTTATAGCTGTGGAACTACGTGAACTGGTACAAAGACCTAAATTAGTAATTGAAACAATTCCACCTTCACTCAGTAGTACGGGGCCTAGAGCTAAGGCGACAATTGCTAACAAACAGAGAGAAGAAAGTGAAACTAAACTAAAGCAATTGCTTTGCACCCCTGTGCCGTTTCCAATGCAGCGGTCGGTCGCTGCTGGTAACCAAGAGGGGCTGGGGCAAAATGGCGAGGAGGTGAGCATGGTCTGTTGAAATGTTGTGTTTTAATGCTGTAACACAACCTGGGGCCTTTAGGGTGAAGGGAAGGTAAATAATACCAGGAATAATAATACAGTAATTATTATTAATTCAGATTCACTCTGCTGCTGCGTCCACACTGCACTAATCTCCCTGCAGCCTTGTCCCTCCTTTTCCAGATCACCAGCAGCAACCACTGTAGTGGGAAGTCAGGTAAGCATATCACTGCACCAACTCACCATGCCCAGCTGGCTACTACTGAAACTGTATTTGGGAAACACCCCACCCCCAAATTCCCAAATGCCAACAACACACACACACACACACACACACACACACACACACACACCATGACATTAATAAACCTGGTTTCTGGCCAGGGATGCTCCAAGAACAGCCATGTTCATGCTTGTGAATGTGCATTTAACTGCAAGCTGGAGAGGCATGTATGTCTAAATCAATCTGTACACACACACACTGGTTACCATTAACTCCATCTTATTTCGGTGGGGGTGGTATGAGCAAAAGCGAACATACCAAGCTGTGTTCAATCAAAGATGAAGTGCTTTGCACAATACCAAATTGACTGGCCATTTTCCTGTTCAGCAACAAAATGGTTAAATTAGTTATGTTGTATCTAAACTGTGTCCAATGCTGCAAACCTAAATACTGTGTTCCTACTAGAGAGAGAGCATAAGCCCTGTTAAACAAAGTGGGATGTTTTATTTGAGTAAGCATGCACAGAATTGCTCTACCTGCCACTCCGGGGAAACAGTAAATAAGCCTGCTAATCAACGGATGGCTGTTCTAACATGCACTTTTGATACTGGCCTAATTAACAGAGCACATGACTGCTGAAAAAGGCAATAAACATTAAAACCCCACCTCAATACAAATATTCTAGTGATCGAGGAGAATAGATTGTGTCTATTACTATCGCTATTTTTATGAAAACCCTACCTAGATGTCTTCATTCACAACGTCAATCATTCTTTCTTCAGAAATTTACTTCTTTTCCATTCCCTGCTCCTTGTGTGGTTCCTGGCTACTCTGAAGGAACAACCTTTTAAATTCCCTGTTTCTTTTTCTCATTTTCACTGAAACTCCTAATCAGCTTGCTTGTTTTAGACTAATTGGCTCTGGCTGCCATCCCACACAGCCAGACCAACTCTCCTACGGACAGGCACCGCCATTTCACATCATGCCTCTGCCACAGAATGTACACTGAGTAAGGTTGCCAACTGACTGGGGTGGAGGGGTAAGCAAATGGCCTGACCTGCTCTTGTAGCTTTAACAATGTGATATGCAGAAACCAGCATGTGCAGCTTTCCACGGCATCACCTGCTAATAACACACTTGTGATACAGGTCTAACAAACAGAACAGGAACTAGCTGCTGTTCAGGATGTCGCTGCAGAGAATGCACAGTTCACCAGCTGGTCTTAGAATAATAGAATTGCAGAGTTGGAAGGGACCTGCGGGGGGGGGGGGAGTGTCAGTCCAATGCACAAATCTCAACTAAAGCCACCATGACAGGTGGCAAAAAAACTCCAGTGAAGGAGAGTCCACAACTTCCCAAGAGAGTCCAGAACACCAATCAGGAAAATGCAACCAATCAAAGTTATGAAACATCCTTGTATGATGCAGATATTTGCTAATGAATTTCTTGCATCACCACTTCAATATATTAAGGTATACACTCAGAACATGGTAATACTTCATGTGAAATTGCATGCAAACACATTCAATGCTGCAGCAGAGGCAGGAACATAAAAAGTTGCCTTATACTGAGCCAGACCATTGGTCCATCTAAGGCAGTAGCTCTCCAGGGTTTTAGGCAGGAATTCTTCTTCCCAACCCTACCTGGAGGTGCTAGGAATTGGACCTGGGACCTTCTGCCTGCAAAGCACATCCTCCAGCACTGAGCTACAGCCCTTCCTTTTACAAACATGCACCATCAACAAACCATTTCATGCTCAATCAATCTCTGAGGACTTACTACAATCTCTTGTAAGTAAATCCAGTGGAGACATGTGGGATTTATTTCTGCAAACTGATAGGGCTGCTAAAATCCAATTGCAGACAGAACCAGCCATACCATTGCGTAAAGAAAGGCAGCTGTGTCAGGCAGCAGGAGGACAGAGCTGTGAGTCTTTGTGCTATGACCTACATTCCTTTAAGTTAGCCTGCTGTCCTTGGGTGCAGTGGAGGGTGCTGCCCTATCACCAGGTTGAAGTAAGATCTGTCACTCAGCTTCTGCACATGGAATCAAAATGTTTTGGGCTGGCGCTAATCACATACATGACTAACAATAGGTTTTCCTTTAAAATCTCTCTGCAAACACCAATTAAAGGAAAATCTAAAGGTCCACTGGGACATGTGACCTTTTCAAAGTTTGTTTCTAGTTGAAGTGAAGGCCCATGCTGCAAAACCCTTATTGCTACATCTAAAATTTTTATTTCCTTTCTGCTTTTGCTGTGTTGTTCCTGTAGGTGCTATTCTCAGCCAAAGGAGACAGGCAATTGTTTATCAACTGAATGGCTTATGAAGACTGGTCAGCGCAGGGTAAACAAGAAGCCTTTTGCTAAATGACAGATGGTTGTCAAGCTAAAGGGAGTTCGTGGCTGGAGGCGCTTTGAAAAACAACACATTAGCAGCATGCAGGTATTAACAAACTCTGCAGCTTTCGAGGCCACCTGTGGGCATCTGACCTACTTCAACCATGTCCACCTATGGTGAAGCAAGCATTTCCTTTCCTCAGCAGGTAGTAATCTTTCAGGAGGGCTTGCTGGGAACTGCAGGCCTCGCTGTTTGCTGACTTCCCAAATAGTTGCTTGGTAGTGTTGTAGGATGGACAACGCAGCCATGTAGTATTTCTAGCTGCTTCTTAATCTCCTCTCCACCCACCCACCCCCACCGCCAATTGTCTCCCATCCACCTAATAACAGGAGGCTCCTTTTGTGGAAAGGAAATAATCAGGGCCAACCCTTCATTTAATAACGCTGCCACTCCAAACACTTCTGACTTGAAATAAAGTGAAGCCTCTGCTCTGGTGCGTTCAAATTGCCCAGCATGGCGTTGTAGCGGGGAGCCTGACAGCCTGACATTTTCAACCATTGGGTTTTGATTCCTATTAGCTGACAGCCCTGCCATCAAGCAGCTTTGCTAAAGCAACGTCTCTCAGCCACGCGCAGTTCAAGACAATCTGTGAGACTGTAAGGTCTGGTTTTCAGACGCTGGGGTTCCAAGAGGCACCTTTGCAAAAGGACACAGCTCCTGGACCTTTTCCAGATGCAGGGCTCACTTTAACCCAAGATGACAACACAGAACCCACTGCTGATCCCCTCCAGTTGTATACCCCATTCCTCTTTCTCTCCGAGAACCAAGGTGACCTGTGGGTGGCAAATAAAACACTTGGCTCCTGAACAAAACCTCATTTTTTTATTTTTTTCACAGAACTGGGAATTTTGGCATGGTCAATTCTGCATACAGGGTTGAGAACAAGTTATAAAATGCTACTGCAGTTCTGATCTTTTTTACATCTGGTCCCCATGTGCGTGTACGTGCTTTTTCTCTTGCTAATCCTGTCAGCCACCTCTTCCCAAAAGAATATCATAATGTGACTCCTAGTGTGACCAACATTGAATTGAAGACACCCATATGATCCACCACTTGTTGACAAATTGTGCAGCAGAGGGAATTTCATGACATGCAGCTTTTCTCATCCCTATATAGTAAAGCACACCTGTAAAAAAATCTCCTCTTATTTGAAATTAGAACCCCATACCCTGGTGCAAGGAGTTTTCCTTAGCTGGTGTGCTGATGTTCCTGAAGTTTCTTCCTTAGGCTAGAATGAGGAAGTGTCACACTTCCTTCAAGTGACCACACACAACTATGAGTGACCCACTGGAGCCCCTCTGCTGGATCAAGCCAGCCCAAATCGCTGCAGCGGGGGTGGCGTACCTCAAGCCTGGAGGCTGGATGATGCTAGCTAGATTTAATGAAGAGAGCCCCCTTCAGTTTTTAATAGTGTTCCCTGTCTACTTTCTCACTGTAACCAGATTCACTTGGAAGTGTGATCCTGTTTATCCCAATGGAACTTCCAAGCAAGTATGTTTAGAATCAAAGCCTAATCTCAGATTCCCCCGGATCTTCTTACTCCACAAAGAGAAAGTGATTACAAGAATATTGAAAGTATGATTAAAGGCAGCACTAAATCCTTTGATACTGGACAACTCAGGTGAGGCTACAGGCCAGAAAGAAAGGAATTTTATAGATGTTTAGCTCAAATACTCTTTGGGACTGATTAGTACAATTATACATAGTTATATTTGCACTGTAACAAATTTCCATCTAAAAGCAAAATGAAGTTTACAATAGCTCCAGGCACTGCGCAGATTAGCACTTAGTTGCATATTAATGAATTACTCCTTGTGACCAATTGTTATGCAAATTGCTCTTGTGTCAGAATTTATAATAATATTTAGCTGAAGATAAAATACATGAACATTTAAAATTAAAAACAAAATAAGACTCCCACAACAGAGCAAATTAATCAACTGAGTTGAGCGCACAGTTTACAATTATTAAATTAGTGATTTCCATTCTGATTTTGCACAGTGAGATGGCGCTGGTATTTATGGTCTTAATAACAAAACAAAAGAAAAGGCAATATATTTTAAAAGTATGGGGATTCCAGCTATTTTCACATTATAGGCCTCATCTGCTTCTTTAGTTTTTAAATTTGGATAAACATCGTTATGTGTATCTAATCAGTGCAAATCAATTTCTCATTAAAACCTGTTAACTTCTCTATGCATTTCATTAATACAGGATGAGGAGACATCACCTCACATTAAGAGTAAGGGATCCCCTACAAACTTCTTGGGGCAGGAGTTCCCGCATGTTGTGATGAGACCCTATTCTGTGCTACATATGAGAACCCAATGAATAGGAGAACCCATAAGGCTACTGTGGAAATGCTCTCACCATGCTGCCCCTGTGTCTCAGTGAAGGTGAGCCTGTGCCTCACCTTTGAGCATATGGCTTCATTGTCCATAGCCCTCCTTCCCACCCCACCACAAAACCACGTGCATATCAACCTGTAACTCAGGACAACACTTCATGCATCTGATGAAGTAAACGCTGGTCGATGAAAGCTTATGTCATAATAAAGTAGTTAGTCTTTGTGTTGCCACAATTCCCTTTGTGGTTTTTGCTGCCACAGGCTAAGAGCTCATCCCGACTTCCTTTTGTGCCACATTTCAGGACACAGGTCCATGCTTTGAAGTGCTGTATGTGAGCGTTTCCTCCGCCTCACAAGTGCCTCCCCCTTGAAAACCTCAATCTGTGGAAGAATTGCCAAATTGCCATTTGTTCTGATTCAGCATTAAAGAAGTTTTTCCCTGGGGAAAGCAGTGAGGCAGAAAAAGAAAAGCCCTTGGACATGGACCAGGGAAGCACGGAACTGTGGATGAGCCCTAACCTCTCTGAAAACTGCTACAACCAAAAGGGAGATTTGGTCAGACCTCACCTGGAGTACTGTGTCCAGTTCTGGGCACCACAGTTCAAGAAGGACACTGACAAACTGGAACGTGTCCAGAGGAGGGCAACCAATATGGTCAAAGGCCTGGAAATGATGCCTTATGAGGAACGGCTAAGGGAGCTGGGCATGTTTAGCCTGGAGAAGAGGAGGTTAAGGGGTGATATGATAGCCATGTTCAAATATATAAAAGGATGTCACATAGAGGAGGGAGAAAGGCTGTTTTCTGCTGCTCCAGAGAAGCGGACACGGAGCAATGGATCCAAACTACAAGAAAGAAGATTCCACCTAAACATTAGGAAGAACTTCCTGACAGTAAGAGCTGTTCGACAGTGGAATTTGCTGCCAAGGAGTGTGGTGGCGTCTCCTTCTTTGGAGGTCTTTAAGCAGAGGCTTGACAACCATATGTCAGGAGTGCTCTGATGGTGTTTCCTGCTTGGCAGGGGGTTGGACTCGATGGCCCTTGTGGTCTCTTCCAACTCTATGATTCTATGATTCTATGATTCTATGAGATTTTTGTGTGTAATTGTGAGTTTAGCCCAGAAAGCTCTGGATCCTTTGGTCAAAGGAACTGTGCAATTCCTGCCCTTCTCCGACTGCACCGGTAAGCTCGCCAACCTAAACAGAGCTGTCAGAACTGCGGGCCCAGCTCTGAACACAACTGATGGGAGTTTGCCCAACAATACACCTGAGTCTTTGAGAAGTCATTCTTCAGTCTGCTCCTCATGCACACGGAGTTCAACAGAACCCCCACATGCTCCCAAGTAGCGAAGCCCAAACAGCCACCCAGAATGCAGTGCGGTCATAGCCCTTGCTTTTGAAAATGACATTGCCTTTACTTTTCAATGTTAGTTATTATAGGCAGGATATAAAACCCAAGAAGTAAAATGTTAATATGTTTCATCACTGTTATAAAGCAGGTACACATCACAACTACTTCACTGCCCTTCTTATCCGCATATTTTCAGTCAGCTTCACGGTTCTGAACAAAGAACAGGCATTAGCAACATCTTTTGGCTTGCTCTCATGCCTCATGCGAGACTTAAAACGGATGCATTTTTTCTTAATGTTCACAAGGCACTTTGCATGTATCATCTCAATAATCCCTGAAACTACTGCATAATTACATGGTCAGTATTATTATTCCCCTTTGTGGTTCAGGGGCTCAGGATGAGAGAATCACAGCTTCCCTCATGCCACCCAGACAGTTCATAACTGCGGTGAGATTTGGGACTTCTTGCCTCACAGCTCACACTGGTAGCTACTGTACTACAACAGCTCTACACCATGTTCCCATGACAGTGCAAGCTGTACATATTGTCTCACCTGAAGCAAAAATCAAACACACGAGGGGCTAGAGCTCAAGTTTGTTCGTTTGTTTTTCCTTTTTAAAACGACACACAGAGAAACAGGTAGAGGAAGGGAAAATTGTATCCCCTTTGGAATTAGCTGTCTGAGCCAGACTGCTTGATGGTAAGACCAGCAGTGACCCAGACAATCACATGATCCAGTTTGGCAAACTTGCTGTACAAAAGCAGCCTGAATTATTGAAACTGAGCATCTAACATTTAAAATCTGTGGGTCCAGACTTACTCCTGCATAGAACAGACCCAATGAAATCAATGGGACCTAATTTAAACATGAACAGCTTAAGTTACACTGATTTCAGTAGGTTTACTCAAAATATGACTAGGCCTGGATACAACCCTGTTTACTGATACAAACAGACTTACTTGGGATTGAGCTGATATTTCTCTGATCCTCTTCATTTAAGTGGAAATTTTTTTATGAGACATGCTACTCCTAGTTAATGAGACAGGTTAAAATAAAAAGTATGTTTTGCCTCTTAATTTGGGTGAGTAGTCTGATTCAATATGCTCCTTTAAACATGCCAGCTAACCAAGAGAGATAAAATGTCTTAAACTGAGGGGGTTTTAATGCATCAGATAAAATAGCAAGCCTGTGATTTATCTGATCCACTTCAAAGAAGCCTAGGCAATAATTGTATTGTATTAAAAATGAGATATGAGCAACTTGTGACTTCACAAGCCAATCAGGCACGAATGGCAGGTCTGCTCACAAGCAGATCTGATCTAAAGTTGGAATGTGTTTTATAACAGCCCATCACAGATTGGGTAAACCTCTTGGTCTAGCTGCCTGCCAGGGTGACAATCAAAAGGTGACAATCAAGCACCTGCTGGGCCACAATTAATCAATGATGGATTCTGACCAACTGGTGGACCATAAGTTCTGCATGCCTTGACTGGATATCTACAACTTATGGTGGTTTTATATGTTCATTTCACATGCAATGGTGCATAGAAACCCAGCATAATATTGTTTAGATGTGTTATGTTCATATGTTGTTGATAGGCTTATTAGGTTTATTTGTTGCTGACATTTATTTTAAGCCCTAAGCAACCAGGTAGCAGAGTATATAGCAGGCCACCTCCTTGAGAATAAATGAAGCCAAACATTATGAACTTCCAAGGACTTCCTTCTGAACATCCACTACCAGCAAACTATCTGGACTCTGATTCCTAATACGTAAACTTTTCTTGTTATTTCTGTGCACAGCTCACTTTTATCTGTGATATAAAGTTTATTCAGCTTTTAAAACATTTTATTGGCTTGCTGTGCTTTATGAATTTACATTGATTCCCCCTCCACACCCAATTATATTTTATGCGCACCATTTGGATATTTCTTTCAAAAGTAAGCAGTATATAAATCTTACAGGTGAATTTATAACACCACTATCAAACTGTTGTCTGAAACCATCCTCCCTTAAGCCAACGCATTGATCAATTTAAGCCCAAATGCTTCAATTTAATTGCATAGGGGATTGGAAAAACATTTTTGCCAGAAGACACTCAGTAAACCGGACACAAAAATATTTTTGCATTAAAAGTACACGATGTAACTTACATTGTGTAAGAAGGGACAATGATCACCGTATGTAATTACCAGGAGGCAGGGTTTACCATAGCATCTTCAAAATAGGAGTTACGACGCCCCATAAGGGTATAGCAGAGCTGAATGTGGCATGTCTCCCCCCCCCCCATATGCTACTGACATGCTCCTCCATGTTCAAAGTACAAGAGAAGGAGGTCTACTGATACACTGGTCCACACTGGTCTATCCAGAGTCATCCCTCACAATAGTATATTAGTATGAAAAAGGGAACTTCTTGACACAGCTCAGCATGCAGATGTTGAGACTGCCTGGCAGTGAGGCCCTGAGATCTCCCCCCTCCACTTCCCACTCCCCCCCAGAGAGTCTACTTCATTTATCACTGACCCAATGGCTTACAAAAGCACAAACTGAAATCCAGATTAGGCCACCAAATTAACAGCATGAAGCCCTTTTATTTCTACAGCAGTATTTTATCTCTCTTTCCTTAATTTTGGATCAGAGAGGGTGGCATGCAGGTCAAATATTCATATTTTAAAACCACTCTTCTGTTCAGGGACACAGAGAATTAGTTAATGTATCAAGACACTCACACAGTATAGAATCTGTTCCTAATCTCATGGTACACTTCTGGTGTTCGAGTATTATTAAGGTGAGCTATGTAGTTTTACAAATGGGATCAACTCTGAGCTCACAGGAAAGCCAAGACTGAATTTTACTTCTACTAAACAAATGGATATAATTAATTATGGTGTCAACTTCTCTAGAGCAGAGTACATTGCCAACAGAGGTACAGATGCACAGTGGGTTGTTTCTCTCTCATATTCAACAATAACTGAAATTGTTTTCCTTTTAAATTTTCACCTTTCGTGTAAGTGTGTGATGACCCATGCAGTCAACAGCAGAAATAATAAATCGCTTATTTAAAAAGCCATCAAAAGCAACACACACACACACACACACAAACGCCGCTATGAAGCAGCCTTATACCAAACCAGACTTCCACAGGAATTGAACTATGCCCCTTCCCCAGTTAATTTCCCACAATGGAACTAATGCACCCTGCCATTGTACACTCACTCACACCTCATTGGTGAGGTAGATTGTGTACAAAGGATTTCCTTTACCTTTTCCCATTCCTGTACCTTAAGATTCTGGGGTGCTTTCCAAGCATGCACTTAGCAGTGTGGGAGCTCCTTGAGCATGGTACAATCCCAGAGGGATGGGGGAGAAATCCAACTTATTTTGCATTTCATGGGGAACCCACCCAAGTCACACTTTTCAAAACAGCATGAAAACTGAAGCACACCCAAACCTGTACCCTGAATTTTGCAATGCAATTCTGCAGACAAGTAAGGTATACAGAAACACACACGCAGGGGTAAAGTTTCCATAAAAAATGCATGTCTTGGTGGAAATAATATTTAAGGATGCAATATTTTAGGGGAAATAGCTTTGTAAAAAATGTTATTTTGGGCAAAATAGCATACAAACATGTTTACAGGAGCAATTCATCCCTAATTTTCAGGGGGAATTTAAAACTATTTTTTAAAAAATCACATACTGATGTAGGAATGTGAAGAACTGAATTTAAGACTGAAGCTGAGAGAAAGTACTATTGACGGATTTGCCCATCCCTATGTGTGCCTAACACAACATGTGAGTGAGCCAACGACCTCAATTTCTCCCACAGAACTGGCATCTCTCAATGGCAGTGGAGCACACCTGAAACCTCTCCACTGCTCTCATTTGTGCACACAGAGCCAGGTAATGTGCTCTTGTACCGCTAATCCCACACTGGAAACCTTTGCCAATATCAAGAGATGTTTATTCTGAGCACAATGCGATGGGTGGGTGGAATTCCATGCTGAGAGAGATCAGCCAGATCTGCTCCACAGTAACCCCCCCCCCCTTTTCTGTCAGGCTTTTGTGTTAAGAACTATTGCTATCCCCTGTTCTTAAGCTATTTGATTTTCTAGTTTTATTGTTGTTTAATTTTTTTAAATTGTATTTGTTCTGAACATGTTAATAGCTCCTTGGGGGACTGTGGATGATGAAAACAAGGTACATATAAAAACATAAATTAACTTTTAAAAACCAACAAAAAAACCATCACAGCCAAATCATGCATATTCCCCATTCACTAGCAATCTTATGGTACCAAGTAGGAGAAAGTGGTTTCATATTAAGCTTCCTTTGCTGCTTGACCTCCTCCTCCTCCTGTATTTAAAATATGATTACTGCAATGGTTTCTTCATGTGCATATTACAAAGGGCTACACTGACTGCTTCATGCAGATGTTGGAGATTAATTTCACTCAAGGAATACTTCCTTATGCCAGCTGGGTAAGGAGGGACGAAGAGAGATTTTTAAACACTACCTGGAAAATTTTGATGTCTAATCTTTCAGTTGCACTGGCTCACAGTATAATTCCACACAAATGTGAATTCACTTTCCATCTGACTGGAGTGAGCATACTATTCAGTGATTTGAGCAATTTACCCGGGATAATAACCAGTTGTCTCTGGCTCACTGGATGCCAGAAACTTCTTTTTTAAAATCTATGCCTCTTGGCCTCATACAGTCAGCTGAGGAGCCACAAAAATATCTCACAAAATTACCACTTTTGCTCAATTTAAATCAACAGACTCCTGTTGCAATAGCATCTTTTGGCAAAAACACCTCTGCAACTATCATCTAGAGCTCACCTGCTGGAAATTTGAATCTGGCCACATTGAATAGTCTATAAATTTTGATATTCCCTTAGCAATCAGCACATTTAATGCATATATATACATGGGAACATTTGTGTTGATTCTAGTTTTTCAGCTTCATTTGTTTGCACTGTGCTTTAATCTGGTTGTGGTGTGGTCTTATTTCTGTTTCTGTAATATCATGGCACTGTAATGCCAATAGAATCACAGGGGATTCCATGACCAGATGGATTAAATTACAATGTGGGACAGATAATGAGGGAAAATAAGAGGAACAGCACAAAAAAACAACAACACATGGATGTCTTCAACCGCTTAAATTAACTAAAAATGCAAGAGACTTTTTGACACTCACAGAAATAAGGAAAGTCATTTTTCCCTTAGCTATTTTTTCCCCATTTAGCCCTGCAACCTACAGAAAGTTTGGGTCATTCATTTGATATTTTCTTGCTAAAGATGCTCAGAACAAAAATTAGTACTGTGATCTGTACACAGTAACTTCTCTGGAGCTGGAACAAAGTTGAATCATGGTTATTCCCTCCCCAAAGCTCATGATCCCATTTCTGTTTTTTAAAAAATAGAGGATTCATTGGTGTCTTTGAGTTCTTTGAGTTCCCTTTGTTTAAGCTCCTTATGCTTCTGGCAGTATGACATTTAGTGACAAATGCCCTTTAGACTCTGCTCTTGGTGTCAGATCTTTTATGTGCTCGGGAGACATGCTCACCATAATAATCAGGATGCTTGTAGTCCCAGGAGAAGCAAAAAGCAGTGCTGGTGAGATGATCTTCAGGCCCAAGAACCTGTATCACTGGTTCGCCCTTTCCCTGGGACCAAAAATGTCCTGATAATTTTGATGTGCATCCCTCCTTCCTGCTGCCAGACCCTGCCTGTCCTACCACAGGAAATGGCAGCAGAAACTAAGGTACTCTGAGAGCTTGAGAGAACATCACATAGGGAGGCCTGTGTCTGTCTAACCCTCTTCAAGTGACTTTCCTCTTGAATCATTTCAAGCTGCTTTAGCCCTGGTTTTGGACTCTGCTGGATGATCTGTATCCGAAGGTGGACCAGGGGACCCAGTGTTGTTTATTCTCTTTTACCTCTTTTAGCCATGATCCCCACCTCGTGGGTTGGGAGCTGGAGGCATTATGTAGTTCTGCTTCTGTCTGTAGGAATCAGAGACTACTTCCCTTGGAGAGCCCTTGGAAATTGTGCTGCGTGGCTCTATTCTGCGCCCCTTGCTATTTAACACCCCTACGATGGTAACCCTTGCAGGCAGCCACCAGGGGTTTCAGTGCTCACTATCACCAGCATGTGAATGACACCCAGCTCTATTTCACACAACACTTTACATCTGTCTTTGATAAATCCTATATTATTGCTTCCAGGCAATTCTTCAATCTATCAAGGTTATTCTGGATTCTAATCCTTGATTCTAATCCTATCTTCTCAAGTGACTGAAATCCTGCCTGCCCAATTGCTTTGTGTCAACAGCTCCAGCAAGCTTTTTTAAAAACTTCTGTCATAATGTTGAACACATACCATATTTGATTGACACATTTGTTTATTTTTTCCCTCCCATTATCTTGAATACTTTACATCTAAAGCATAAACTGTAAGAGAAAAATATGTTTATTAAATACTGGCTTTACCTTTTTCAAACGTTAACAATGCTGAGAAGCTCTTGAAAATATATGTCATTTTTGCAACTATTTTCTTATTTCTATAATAAGATATTTACATTACTTGATTGTAATAAAAAAAAACAAAATCTCAAAGCGGTTTACAAAAAGATAAAACAAGAAAATCAAGAAAAAAATCACAACCATACTTTTGAAACATAGTAAAGTTTAATTTTCTAAGCATTTAGGCTTATCTAAACAAGAAGGTTTTTAGCAGGCATGAAAAAAACTACAGTGAGGCTGCTGTCTTGACCACACTAAATGGTAAAGTTCTTATTATTTGTTTCTTTGTTTTTAAAATAAAAGGACACATTCTACTCATGTAAAAACACGCTGATTCCCAGACCATCCATGGGCCAGATTTAGAAGGCGATTGGGCCGCATCCGGCCCCCGGGCCTTACGTTGCCTACCCCTGATATAAAGGGTATAGAATGATAGAATTGCAGAGTTGGAAGGGACCACAGGGATCATCTAGTCCAGGGCGGTCCAACATGTGGCCCCCAAGGCCTTTTTTGACAGCCCTCAGCAACACATGATGCTGCACCCCTGGAGCCTTCACATTGCCTTCCCAAAGCTGGGTAAGGAGGTGCTGGGCTTGGGGAGAGAGGCATGAGGGCTCTGAAAGGGACCTAGAGTTAGCACTTGCCCATTTAGGGAAGGAGGTGGGAAGGCTCTAGGACCTTGCCAGAGCTTTGCACCTCCTTCGCAAAGCCTGCCACCTCACTTAGCCAGCATTGGGAAGGCTGTGAGAGGGCTGGGGGTGTCAGATTTTTTACTTTCTCCTCCCTCCCCACATGGCAAGGCCGTATGCGGCTCACAGGTTCCAAGTTGCTGCCCGCTTGGTATGAAAAGTTGGATTGTCCTCATCTAGTCTAACCCCCTGCAATACAGGGATCTTTTGCCCAATGTGGGGAGATTAAGGAAATCAAGAGTCTCTTTAAGAAGCCTTCCCTGGATTCGAGAAATCTAACTAACTACCGACCACTTGCTAATCTCCCTTTCCTGGCCAAGGTACCGGAGCGAGTGGTCGCAGACCAGATCCAGGTGCTTTTGGCAGCACTGACTTTCAGGATCCATTTCAATCAGGGTTTAGGCCCGATTTAGGCACAGAAACAGCTTTGGTAACCTTGTATGATGACCTCTGCCGAGAGACAGAGACCAGGGAAACATGTCCCTGTTAATTCTCCTCAACCTCTCAGTGGCTTTCGATACCATTGACCATGGTATCCTTCTGGAGCGACTGTCCGAACTAGGGGTGGGTGGCACTGCTTTGCGGTAGCTCCAGTCTTACTTGGATGGTTGTTCCCAGAGGATGCTGCTTGGGGAATGCTTTTCAGCCCTGTGGAACCTTCAGCGTGGGGTTCTGCAGGGCTCAATCCTATCCCCCATGTTGTTTAATATCTACATGAAACCGCTGGGTTGGGTTATCCGAAGGTTCGGAGTTCATTGTCAGCAGTATGCTGATGACGCTCAGCTCTATTTCTCCTTTACATCTGCAGGTGAGGCAGTGGAAGTGCTGGACCAGTGTCTTGCCTCGGTAATGGACTGGATGAGAGCCAAGAAACTGAAGCTGAATCCAGATAAGACTGAGGCACTGTTAGCAGGTGGTTCCCTAGACCAGATGGATAGGAGATCGCCTGCTTTTGATGAGGTCACACTTCCTTTGAAGGAGCAGGTTCATAGCTAGGGGGTACTCCTGGAGCCTTGCTGTGGCTTGAGGCTCAGGTGGCCTCAGTGGCTTCCATCAGCTTTGTCTGGTGGCCCAGCTATGCCCCTATCTGGACAGGAATAGCCTAACTACTGTTGTCTATGCTCTGGTAACCTCAAGGTTAGATTACTGCAATGCGTTATACGTAGGGCTGCCTCTGAAGATGGTTTGGAAACTTCAGCTAGTGCAGAATTCAGCGGCCAGGTTGCTCACTGGAGCAAGAGAGTTTTAACATATTACACCGATCCTGGTCTGACTGCACTGGCTACCAATTAGTTTCTGGACCCAATTAAAAGTGCTGGTTTTGTCTTATAAAGCCTTAAAAGGCCCAGGACTGAAATACCTTAAGAACTGCCTCTCTCCATATGAACCTCCCCCGGACCCTGAGATCATCTGCTGAGGCCCTTCTTCGTTTGCCTCCTCCTTGAGAAGTCTGGAGAATGACAACATGAGAATGGGCCTTCTCTGCAGTGGCTCCCCATCTGTGGAATGCTCTCCCCAGGGGAGTTCGCCTGGAACATTCATTACACACCTTTAGGTGCCAGGCTAAAATGTTCCTTTTTAACCAGACCTATGGTTGATTTGACTGACATCCTCTGCCCTTTTAAAATGTAGGTGGTTTTTTTTGGGGGGGGGGGGTGAGTTGTTGTTGTTTTTATTTTTATGATATATTATGTGGTTTTGTATTTTGATTTTGTTCTGTGAACGGCCCTGAGACCTTCAGGTATAGGGTGGTATATAAATTCAATTTATAAAAGATACAAGTAATAAATAAGAGTCTGATGGCACCTTTGCATCCATCATGGCAAGTTGAGTAGGCTTTCCTGTTTTCATCCTCACTACAACCCTGAGAGGTAACCATTATTGGCCCAAAGTCTGCTACTGAGTGGGGATTTGCACTGTCCACAGTCAGTCCAAGACCTTTTGGTCCAAAATATAGGTGTCACCCAATACTTCTGAGTGCACAGCAACATTTGATCTTTATAAGTAAGAAAGATTTAAGGAAGGGAAATCCAGGTCTCTCACCCTTTGTCCCTAGATCTGTCTCATGTCACATGGAACAGTGGCTGCAAGTCAGAACTTTAATCAATCTTCACTAAATGGAGATAAATGTTGGAGCGCCTTAGGCAGGACAGATGAGATAGCCCAGCACAAATGGTTGCTGTCTACTCGTATGCCCCTTGAAAGACTGCTGTGTCCTTTGCATCCTTAAGTACCTACATGAAGATGTTTTAAAAACAAGGCATGCATTTCTCTGAATTATCCACTTCCTCCAAGCTGCAGGAAGTTTCAGGGCAGCCTTTTATAGGATCAGCTTTCTTGTGAAGCTACGTGAGACTCATTATAAATGCTATGTCTGTTTATATACCGATATACAAGTTGAGTAGCAGGGATGCATGCAGCCAAATACTCAGGTCATACTAGTCTTCAGTCAATATCTCTTCCCCAAACAACAAAGTATTCTTCTCAGACTGTGAATATGGCCAAACTTTGTCTCACTTACTAGCTTAAAATAACCAAGGTGGTTTCATTTGGTAAACCCAGGCTGCCTCTTTCTCCTGTTCACTAGCGTCTCACTAGGCATAGGCAAGCAGTTTGTTTATGATCCTTATAATCGATATAACTTTCACATATGTTCACTCATATGTCTGTTCTTGTTTCATATACATTTACCTATATCTCTATAGATAGATACAGATATTCACATTAAATTAATATTTCTAAATGGGTTTACCCCCTCAACATATGAATTCCTAAACATATGCTGTCTCAAAACATGCATTTTAAAGTACATTCTGATGTGTTTCCTGAGCCAAGAATTGCGTCAGAACATTCAGGGAAACTCAGTTCCATTCTGCATATTTGTCTGGCAAGTGGGGATTAGGTCTGTTCATATAAAGATCAGATTACTAAACTATAACTAGGATGATGTCTCTTTCAAGCCCCTTCGCAAACCCCTTTACTAGCAGTAGTCAACTTTTGGGGGGGAACATGAGCAAACTGAATAAACTTGTTTTGGTCACTTCGCTGACCTGCTCTAGGATCCTAGAAGGCTGCAACTTGATTGGTCTGCAGGAGCCACCCAATCCGGCTCTAGGAAGAAGTGAATCAGCAACCTGATTGGCCTGCAGGAGCAGCCCAATCAGGCTCCAGGAGGGGAGTTGAATCAGCCAATCACGTGGGACCCATTGTGTAAATAATGCATATATAGCCAGAGGTGTTTTTTTTGGGGGGGGGACTCACTCACTCACTCACTCACTCACTGATGACCATGAGCTGAAATAAAGAGAATGAAATATATTTCAGTTTCCCTTGTGGCAGCAGCTGCTGAAGGATTCTGTGACAGGACAGAGGCAAGTCCATCCTTCTGCCCACCCTGTTCCTGGTTGTCCTGCCAGCCAAGATCCTGTTGTTGATTCCAGAGGAGCAGGCAAGTGGAAACAGCTGCAGCTAACTGACTTGCATCTCATCCCTTGTTGGGCAGCCATCTGTCATGGATGCTTCAGTTGAGACTCCTGCATGACAGGGGGTTGAACGAGATGACCCTTGGGATCTCTTCCAACTTAGAATTCATGATTCTATATAACTAACTCCATCAAATTCACACTTTCCAGAACAATATGTGGAGCAAAACTTCTCTCCTTCAAAATTTGCACTTATCAGAATTTTCCCAATGCTGTTCTCCAACCAATGTTTACAAAAATACAAATGCATAAAAATTAAGATATTGCTGAAAACAGCATACAAAAATGCATTTTGTTGTGGAAATCTGCATGCAAAAACGTGTACAAAACTGCACTTAAAAATATGGTTGTGAAATGAAAAAAAAAGCCCAATGAATTTTCATAAGGATTTTTTAAATGGGTGGGGTATAAATAATACAATAATACAATTATTATTAAATTATTATAAATATACCACAAATTGCTGCCAGATGCCAAGACCTAATTTAAGATTGGAAAAACAAGAAACGGAGGAAACGGAAATGGGTAAATCCTTCCATCTTTGTTTCTGGGGTCACCTGAGGTAATCACCCCTTTAATTTTGTTCTGTTGGATGTATTATCCAGTAGGAGAAAGGGAGCAATGTATTATTGGTTGGTAACCGGAATCAGATTTTTCAGTAAAAATCATGTTTTTACTGAGACTGGGTTGTAATGTATTTCTGTGTTTTAAAGTTGCTTAATATGAATCAGTGAGAGAGACGGAACGGGTATAGAGAACAGCCCTAAGGAGGGAGTAGTTCTGTTGCTGCTTTTATTCTACTAGATTGCTCTGGATGGAGGTGGGTGAATGAGTTGCTTGTAAATTATGCTTAATACTGCTATGGGGTTTTGTAGACCAGATGCTTGCTTTGAAATAAATGGTTGGCAGAGGAATAACTGTGTTATCCATAGGGTTGGTGGGAATAGATGAGAGCTTTGCATGGGGAGTATTCAAGAATGGTGACTGTTTCAATTTCAGTTACTTTGCGTAGTCGCTAATGAGAGTTTTTGCAGAGTTCTCTTGCATTTTTGAGTTTCATTTTTTACCTGCAGTGTTTATCTTTCATGTTTGAGAGAGTATTTTTCCCCCTATTAATCATGCTGCTTTAAACATGAATTTTTTGTTTGACCTTTATCTGTAAAGTTTTATTTAGGTATTACTGCAAAGGCTTACTTGGATGTTTTAAGCTAAGTTATAAACCAATTTTCAAAATATAACACGGTATAGAAATTATTTAAGTAACAATACACTCATACCCATCTATTATGATGGTCACAGTAGACTGTTGCTTTCAAACAGGGGGAAAGGGTCTGGTGAGAACCAGAGAAGGTCTTTATGGCAAATTGCAGGCACCACATAGGGGAACCCTTTGTCCTGTTCACCAAATGAAAGTGAGACTATCCTAGCCCCATTTATCTGAGAACAATCCCAAATGAATTCCATAGTACTTACTTCTGAGTAGACATGGATTGCATTGTAAGCTACCTGCAATAGAACAGAAGACGAATGCATAGCCTTTTTCTGGTCTGTGTTGATACTGGTCTGGGCTAATGGGCATCTTGGAGCCTAGCTGTCCATAGGATTTTGCATTTCTGCTAATGTTGTGACACAGTTTTTCACTTTAAAAAAAGTATCAAAATGCATTTTAAAATGAATACCTGGAGATAAAATTTGTTTAGAAATGTGAACTGTGAAAGAAAATATATTTAAGGACTGTATTTAAATATGATTTAAGTGCAAGATTTAGAGTTTTTAAACAAAAATCACAGATTAGCGCATAAATGGGACAGAACAGACTTACAAATGTAAACTTGTGAAAGTGATATGGGCTGAAAATACACTGATTTGGAGGAGCCTGTCAGTTTTGCTTAAAGCATCCACTACTTCAATGAGGATGGAGAAAGCTGGCATGCAGGGCTTTTGAGGACGTGGAAAGATGGTGATTTTAAGACAGAGAAGAGTCTGTGGAAGTTTAAAACATCACCTTTCCAAGCTTTCTTCCAAGCCAGACTCGGGGGAACCTCAAATTGCATAGAAGAGCACCATTGTATGGGAACTAAACCTGTTCTCTGCCTGTAGGCACCCATCCATTGCTAGTCAAACCTCGTTCTATTTGCATAATCCCTGCCCACCAGCGTAGTCTCATCCTGGGTTCATTTTTCTAGTTCATACAATAGTACAATAGAAAATTAAAAGCAGACACCTAAAACAAGTTAGATTGGCTGTTTTCTGTAAAGCGTTTGTCCTATTTAAGAAATAGTTATTAAAAGTTTTCATCTGTTTTTTTTAAAAAAACACAACTTCTATTCAGCCCTTCATCAATAATACCAGGGTAGTTCACAACACAGCAAGACAAATAACATATATGACTTAGGTTCAAACTATCTGAAACTATTTCCTCATATGATTGGAGGTTCGGTTGCCACCTGTCAGGGATTCTTGAATTGATTCTAGCATCACAGGGGGTTGGACTTGGGTCCTTTCCAACTCTAAAATTCTATTAATCTATGAACCCGGTTGGGTTTTGAGTTCTCTTCTCTCAGTGCTGCCACCCTCACAGGCACACTTGGCAGGGGCATGGGAGAGGGCCTTCTCCCAAACTTTAGAACTCCCTCCCTAGAGAAGTTAGACTGGCTCCCTCTTTGTTTTCCTTCCTCTGGCAGCTGAAAACCATCTTGTTCCTACTGGCTTTTGGAAACTGACTGCTTTTAATGAAAGAGAGGGTGCCCTGCTATTTTTATGGAAGTTATCTGTATGTTTTTAATAGATCTTTTACATTTCTAGATCATTTAAATTCTATTAATGCTTGTTTTTTAATTATTGTTTCCTTCCCCACGATGTTTTATCTGTAAGCCTCCTTGAGTCCCTGTCACTGGAAAAAGGTGCAGAACAAAGAAATATTATAATGATATTTTGCAAGTTTTAATGTCAAAATATGCACTCATATTTTCAAAGCATTTTTTTAAAAAAAATGTGAAAAAAATAAACTACCAGCCCCCCCCCCAAAACCTTGAGCAAAGTATAAATATGAATAATAGCATTATAAATCAGGGATAATTAAACAGAAAAAAAGTTTCCATAAGTTTATCCAGTGCTAACACTATAGCCTATGGGCACAGCTTGAATTTATGGCAACAATAATTCTGATTTCAATTAGAGCCTACTAGTTCCCCTGTGCCTCATTTTTTTTAAAGGGAAGAAATTAAGAAAGGCATTCCTCTGATCGGCTCCTAGAGGCACCTTTTCTGAGTTGGCTGGAGTGACTGCCACAGGGGTAAAAATGATTGTACTAAAATATCTACTAATGAGGCCCCTGTAGAAGTGCTTCAAGAAGGACCATTACATGCTACATTTGTCAATTTCTTTCTCTCTCAATATTTTGCTGTCATTGGGGAAAATACTGACAAAACTCCCCTCCCATACAAACACACACACACAAGGAAAAAAACTTGTTTGCTTGATTTGGGGACATTATAGTCATTTAACCTTCATTATTAAACTCATCCTAGTTTTGCAATGCATAATACAGTATTCCGTTACACAGCTATGATTGTAATTATGAACATGATGCTGCTGGCCTCTCCAGCAACATGGTTTGCTTAGGCAGAAATGTATAATATTGAAAGACATCAGCATTATCAGTTTAATGCGCATGCCGGGTAGAGCTTTGGTTTTCCACCACTGATGGGCAAATGTCACAAATATGTCACTATTGTCACAATAATGTTGCTTGTATATCTCATTAAACATTGAGATTATCCAGGCTGGCTCATATGGCACATGGAAGCATTTAATCCATGGGTAGGCAAACTAAGGCTTGGGGGCCAGATCCAGCCCAATCGCCTTCTCAATCAGGTCCTCGGACGGTCCGGGAATCAGCGTGTTTTTACATGAGTAATTTGTGGGTTATTTGTGGAGCATAGGAATTTGTTCATTCCCCCCCCAAAATATAGTCTGGCCCCCGACAAGGTCTGAGGGACAGTGGATCCTGCTGAAAAAGGTTTGCTGACCCCTGATTTAATCCTTGTTTAGTGTAAAACATTTGACTGTTCTGTATCTTAGGGAATGGCCTGACAGACATAATCACATAGGGTTGTATCCAGCTAAGTATTACTCAGAGAATGCCCACTGAAAATTACGGCACTTACTTAATTACTTAATCATGCCCATTAACTTCAGTGAGTAGAACTCAACATTAGATAAAAACCACATGCAAAATGGCTTCCACCACAGAGTCTGTTGAAGCAATAACTGTACTCTTGAAACATAGAATTTCCCCTCCACCAAATAGTTTTGCTGCTCTTATGTAGACTAACTTGTCTTCCCCAGGAACCTAGCACCGTTGGACGGGGTTCCTGGGTTGGGCCCTTCTTCCTGTCCTTCTCCTCCAGTTCAAATTTACCAAGTGCTCTTGGTGGGAGGTTAAAGGTAAAGGTAAAGGTACCCCTGCCCATACGGGCCAGTCTTGACAGACTCTAGGGTTGTGCACCCATCTCACTCAAGAGGCCGAGGGCCAGCGCTGTCCGCAGACACTTTCGGGTCACGTGGCCAGCGTGACAAGCTGCATCTGGCGAGCCAGTGCAGCACACGGAACGCCGTTTACCTTCCCGCTAGAAAGCGGTCCCTATTTATCTACTTGCACCCGGGGGTGCTTTCGAACTGCTAGGTTGGCAGGCGAACTGCTAGGTTGGCAGGCGGTGGGAGGTTAGGAAGCTACAATTTTGATGTTTCCACAATGCCACAGTGATGGGCTTCTGGGGAGTGTCAGGATGGGAGGTGGCTCACGGATTGTGGATATTACATTGCCTATTTCACCACCACGTAAGCCCAGTTACACTGGAGGGCACTTTGCTTGGAGGCCTGTCTCACCTGCAGCTGGTCTTGCACTTCCCACAATTTTTTCAGCTTCTAACTGCGTTCAGCTGGATATGGTCACAATTATTTGACAAGTCATTAAGCAGTGACTAGGCTGAAGGACAGCCATAAATGCTGGTCCCCAGAGATACGCCATGCCTACTCATTATCTGGGAGATAGTACTCAAAGTGGTACTCATTATCTGGGAGAAGTGGCAAACTGCTACCAAACAGGGATTTTTGGCCCCAGCAAACTTGGATATTTCTATTCTCTTAAATTCGTCTGCGGGAGGGAGCATTATTGGTTTGGTTTGTTCTTGTTTTTGTTATGTATTTTGTGTTTTTATCTTGTATTTTATGCTGTGAACCACCCTGAGATTCTTGGGTGAACGGCAATATACAAATTTAATAAACCAATAGTTCAGTCTGAAGCAGAGATGGGGGCAGTTTAAAAACTGGAATGCTCCCCCACAAAAAAATAAACTCCTCCACACACATACAGAAAAACCATATCAAGGAAAGTTTACTATGCACTAGCAGGTATTGGTGGGGTAAGGGTGTTTGTTTGTTAATAAATTTTATGTCTGAAACAGAACTGTCCAAAGCAGCTAAATGAAACCAAGTATAAAAAATGAACAATATGCCAACAAATTGGTGAGTAGGGGAGATGTCTAAAAACAGAACAGAACAAGAAGAATAACACCACTAGACTATGGAATGCAGCTATAAAACATCAATACTATTAACTTTAAAATATCCAGGAATTGGTAAAATAAACCCATGCCACATGTTTACTTGTAAGGAAACTTAATTGGCAAGTAGAAATCTGCCTTTCTCTACACTCCTGCTCCTTTGCCACGGTGGGTGCAGTGCCTGTTTGAGAGGACAGAAGGGGTGGACAGGAAGACATGTATTTCATATTCCTGTGATACTGTTACACTCTCTTAGTCCCTGAGACAAGGAAGGCTACAAATACAAGTAGGAGGATTGATTACTTCTAAGGGATTATCACACACACACAAATACACACACACACACACACACACAGAGAGAGAGAGAGAGAGAGAGAGAGAGAGAGAGAGAGAGACAGAGAGAGAGAGAGATGCTTTTCTAATTTTGGATGTTTACATTTTCTGGTCACTCCCATAAGTGGGACTTTAAAAAAAAAAATATTGACATACTAGAAAATTGACAAATAATTGTGAAACTCTAATATGAGGTACCATAAGCAGAATCAAGCAAATGCATTTGGAATCTGAATTTTAAAAATAAATAAATAAATCAATACATGAATTAATGATTCATTTAGCCACTCTTTGTCCATTTTCTATTCACCACCACACCTTGCCACCCTCACACCATTATATTAAACTGGGTGAAATTGAGTGTGATAAATAAGTAAAAAACACAGGGGGATGCAATTCTTTGAACACAATTCCTTGACCTTTTTTTATTTAAGATAATGTACAGCAAGAGCTCATATAGCATACATATCATTTAAGGGCCAACATGTATATTGAAGCCCCATCACAATTGCATCCATTGCAAAATGCCCACAGACAAGGTGATAAGCTAGGGTGAAATCTGAACACATCTAAGATGGAACTTCCTGGTGCTTGGTCTGAAAACTGCAGTGTATGCAGTGCACTGTAGCATGATGGCTAACAAGGGGTAAAACCCTGTCATCATATTATACCCTTCCTTAAGAGAGCTGCACCTGGCTTGCCAGTAGTACATGTGGAATGGATCTAGGGGTCTTAGTAGACGGCAAGCTTAATGTGAGTTAACAGTGTGATGCAGCAGCAAAAAGGGCTAACACTCTTCTAGGCTGCATCAACAAAAGCATAGTGTCCTGATCAAGGCAACTAATTGTTGTTGTTTAGTCGTTTAGTCGTGTCTGACTCTTCGTGACCCCCTGGACCAGAGCACGCCAGGCACTCCTGTCTTCCACTGCCTCCCACAGTTTGGTCAGGCTCATGCTGGTAGCTTCGAGAGCAACTAATATTAGCACTCTATTCTGCCTTGGTCAGATCACATCTGGAATGCTGTGTCCAATTTTAGGAGTCACAGTTTAAGAAGGATGTTGACAAGCTATGATATGTGTAGAGGAGGGAGACCAAGATGATCAGGGATCTGAAAACCAGGCCTTGTGAGGAAAAGTTTAGGGAGTTGGGTATGTTTAGCCTGGAGAAGAGGAGTGAGAAGATGTAGGAAACCATCTAAAGGGCTATCATGTTAGAAGAAAGGAGATTCCAACTAAACACCAAGAAGAGCTTTCTGACAGTAAGAGCTGTTTGACAGTGGACCGGACTACCTCAGGAGATGGCGGGCTCTCCTTCACTGGAGGTTTTTAAACAGAGGGTGGATGGCCATCTGTCCTGGATACCTTACAACTTTTCTCATTTTCTGATGAGGCTCTTAATGTCAGGGTCGTGGATTCAAGCCCCATGTTGGGCAGAAAGATTCCAGCATTGCAGGGGGTTAGACTAGATGACTCTCAGGGCCTTTCCAACTCTATGATCCTATATGATTCTATAATTATAAAACCTAATCTGTCACAAACAAGCTTGAAAGTCTCATTACCTCCTCATTCGCCTGCCAGAGCAAGGAAGGGGCCCTTTGGGTGCTTCAGTGAATGATGTCTGTGTTTCTGGTTTGAAACAAAATCTCACAGCTGGGCTCCTCAGCATCCCCCAGTCTCATTATTTGAATGGAAACTCAAAGAACAAAGAGCATTGTGACAAAACAAACACGTTTATGATGACGTAAGTTTTTCTGGACCACATTCTCTCCACTTCACCATATGTGTACTGATGTCTTTGGTTTGGGAATGGGAGGGATACTGTAAGCACCAAACTGAAAGTGAATACCTCGTTGTTTACAATTCCACCCCACAATATTCTGTGCACATATACCTCTACAACTCAGGATAACACTCATGCATCTGATGAATTAGACTGTGGTCCACAAATACTTGTGCCGCAATAAATTGGTTAGTCTTCATGGTGCTACAGAGTCACATCCATCAACACATTTTTCACTGTTATGTTTTCTGATTTGCAAAAAAGGTCTGACTAAGGGAGATAAGCTTAGTTTGCTGTTTGCCTGTCTGCTGTTATTTGCTCTTAGTCATCTCCCCTCTAAGCTGGACCAGTTGCAAAACAAGTAGGCAGGATGAACCCACTTTCCACATAGGCCAACCCTGCCAACGTTCAGATATTATTTAGATGCGAGCCAGTTTGAGATTACCAGCTCCTCTGGATCACCTCATTTTTTTTGTTTTGTTTTCTGCTCAGCATCCCTGCAGAAGCAGCAGGGAAGAAAGTACAGTGCAATATAAACAAGGTCCTTCTGGGGGAGCACAAAGAAAGTGCAGAACTTTGCACTATACACACAAATTTGCTTTCATTGATGTATCTGAAACAAAATGGGCTTTAAATGCTTTATAAATGCTTTTTAAAATAGCAGTGGCAGATCGACTGGCAATAGCCAGAAGCTGTAAAGATGGTTGTTGTAGTAAGTTGCTTTGAGTTACTTTCTTTTTAAATGGTGCCCAATAAATCTAGTTAATCATCATCTCACCATCAAAGTTTGATATCTAAGAGTGGGGCACATACGCCTATCAGAAAAAGTTCACACACCAAAGAAGACCCTCTAAAGAACAGGCCTATGTAGACATGACATCCTTTCATTTAGAATGTCAACAACACACCTCATTCAGCATATCAGCAATAGTCCTCTCGTCTCTTATGACCCAAAGAAGCAACATGGGTATAATCAGGCATACAGTGAAATACCTGTACATAACCAGATCACAGGCAGGGGTCCGTGCCACATTTGCATGTGCTCCCTTGTACACCCACTCTGTCCTATTTTCACATCCATATGCATTGGGAGGCGGCCACAATTTAAATAGTACTTAAACAGGTGTTGTCTTATCACCCACCCCACCCATTTTAAAATGTGCTTCAATGCTTATGAGCTGAGAAAATTGCACTGCAAGTGTGAAAGCCAGCAGGTAGCCAAATTACAATCTGCTCATTAGTCCAAGACATGCAAATTCAGTTTAGTTTATTTTCGAATTCTCAAGAATAATTTTTTTTAAGCATTCTTAGCATGGCTGGGACATGCAAGTGTTCACAATTTCCTATGGAACAGCTGCATTTTGGTGAGCACATAACCAGATATCACATTCCCAGCACATTTTTTACCTTCAAATTTCTCTTTACTATTACTTTGGATTTCCTGCAACTGTTGACTAGTTTTCACATGACAGGTCAAAATTAAAATTAAGAAACAATAGTTTCTTAAGATATATTTGTTGTCCTTCAAATAATGTACTCAGTTCACATCACCAGACATAAAGTATTTATTTTAATCTTAAGAGTATTTTCTCCCGACACCGATGCACAAGCATTTGGAACTAATTATATATACGTTCCTGCAGGTACAGATAAAAACAAAATCAATCTTGAATTCAGTTGCTGTTTTCCAGTTTGAAACTTGACCTTGCAAATCATCTGTGAGTCTGCAGTGCTTATGAGTTACAGCTGTCTATCTTTCTTGAGGCATAATTTGACATTTCATAAAAAATCCTTGTAAAACCTCAATAGACTTAACACAATTATTCTGAGATTTAAGCAGAGAGTAGGAATAAAGGGACAGTTTCCACAATGCAAAAAGTGAGAATTTGTATGGGGACAAGGGCTTTTAAATTTGTTTTTAAATTATATGTACTTGAGGTGAGTGGTGAGGTGGTCAACTTGCGGATCATACCAAATTATTCGGGGGGGGGGCACAAAAAGGGATTTCGAAGAGCTCTAAAATGATCCCATAAAGTGCATGGATAGGCACTAAAATGGTATATTTGGTTGACTGTAAATAAATGTAAAACAATGCACACTGGGGCAGATTTTATGTTGTAATGGGATCTAAGCAGGCAGTAAAAACGTATCAGGGTTATGGTGGAAAGCTCAATGGAAATACCAGTCTGGGGTGCGGAAGCTGTGAAAAAGGTAAATACCGTGTTGGGGATCAAAACTAAAACTGCCAATATCATAATGCATTTATACTAATATATAATGCAGTCATGCTTCATATATTGCATACAGTTGGTCTCCAAACCTCAAGGAGGATACAATAGAGCTGGTAAATTAATTGCCTCTGTGTTTACCTTTAGACACCAGCTTAAAGCATTATTTATTTACCGTATTTTTCCGTCTATAAGACATGTATTTGGGGGGACTCATATTTAAGAAAATGGGAGATGTATCCATGTATAAGATGCCCCCTAATTTTTGACATTATTTTTTAGGGGGAGACCTAGTCTTATGCACGGAAAAATACGGTATTTACTTATTTCCTTCCTTCCTTCCTTCCACAAGTTTTGTGTTCTGAGCTTTTCCTTTTTATGGCTTTTTAAAAAAATTTGATTTCATGTACCTTGCTTTGAGGAGATATATTTCTTGGTTTAGCACATAGAAACTTATGTTTAAATGAATAATAAATAAAAGCTGCAGAAAAGGGCAGCCAAAATGCATATTTAGATTTACTGAAACTGCTAAGAATTGTTGCCACATTCAGGGAAATCTGGTAGATGGCCAAGATCTGATCAATAAGTGTGGATCAGATAATTTTATATAGGAATTTGAAAAGATTGAATTGTTTAAGGCTCCCTGATTATCTGACACTTTCCAGCCCTTTAGGAAGAATGTTAAGATCATCCTTTGGCTTACTGAGGTTTGAAATTTGATTCCAAAAGCAGATGAACAACTTTGGCTTTGCAAACAGTCTGCCACTCTCCTGCTGTGAGCGCCACAAAAGTGTCTGACTGCCAGCAGCACTGCTTCAAGACACTTGTGCCCCCAAACCTTACAGAAAATGAGGGGATCGTCCCTGGGAGTTGTAGTTCAGCAACATCTGGAGGGTAAAAGCTTCCCCACACTTGCCTTAGGGTACCAACTGTTTGGTTTAGTTTTGGTTTCTACATGTTGGAACCATTCTTAGGGCTCAACCACACTTTCTCTTGACCTGAATTTTGATCATATTGTGCACCGATAAATTCCCATGGGTCCAAGAGCTTTTCTTGTTCTGTGACTGTGCCTTGCAAAAATCTGATCTTACTGTCTAGAAGCTTTGTTAAGCAAAATCCCTCTTTGGATTTTCCATGCATCTGATAAGATCCGATTCAGTGGGTAAGTTCAGGTTTCCTCAATGCACAGCTGCTGAACAAGCAAAGCTCTCGGACCCTTGGGAATTAATTTGGTACACAATGCAATCAAAATATAAGTCAAGTGAAAGTGTGAATCAGCCCTTAGTATTAAAAGAACAACATCATACTGCTTTCACAAACCAGTCAAGGCTGAGTATTAGACATATAGTTCTCATTACATGGAAAATGTGGCCTCATCTCAGGAAGAAAGTTGGGAATGTTTTAGCAACAAGGACCACATGGTGTTGAACTTTTGTTTTTCAAGGTGACATGTAAAATGGTTGGGCAGATCCCTTTTCCCAGCATGGATTAGTTTCCTATGCATCAAGCACACTGATTAATTTTTGTTGTTATGTATCACCGTGTTGTTTAAATACATCTGTGGCCTTTTATGTTCCAACAATGGTGCGATTTAATCACTTATTCAATTTAAATTGGGGGCAGGAAAGGGTATCGGAGCAATGGGCACCTTATTGAGAAATTCAGAGTGTTTTCAGAAATTTGACTGTTCTTAATATCCTTTTCAGAGACACCCCCTCTCCTTGTTTGATATTTGTGGGATTGTAAAATGATAATGTATGGTAATTCATGATGGTGTGATAAGCATACTAATAACCTCTGTAGCTAGTGCTGGATAGCTTGGCACTATGTGATCTGACTACAGGCAGGGAAAATAAGAGCAGTGGAAAACAACATAACAAAAACGAAAGGGGGAGGAAGGGTGTCAATTTGGCATCAAATCAAAGCTGTCGACTTTTTACCAATGCAGCTGTCTAGGCTTTGGTTAACCTCTCATTGATCTTCCCAAATAGGATTTCATCTAAAGCACCAAATAAAAATAAAAAAACCCAAACACACACAAACACGACTGAGAGCTGGTTCTGCAAATTGAAAAGTGTAAAAATGAATTGCTGGCAAATGCCCTTGGCAGCTTTCAGCAGTTTTAAGCATATGATCTGAATCCCTAGTATTAGATTGAAGTTTGTGGCTAGGGGAGGTGCCTGACAGTACAATCTTATGCATGTTCACTCAAAATTAAGTCCCACTGTGGGGCACAAGTGTGCCTAGGGCTGTAGTCTTAATAAGGTAAACATATTATTACTATTATTAATTTCAAACTATGAAAAGTATTCTACACCAGCGTACTTGGAAAGACACAGCTAAATGGTTCTCTATTCCTCAGCTAAGCAGAACAATATACAGGCGAGATCACACAGAGTCCATCAGGATTAGGCCATGCAGCATGCTAGAGAGCAGGGCTCCAGCCAGAGCAGTGTCCCTGTTGTGCTGTAATCATCTAAACATGCTTCTGTGTGGTGCTGGGTCCTTTTCTCAATCCCTGCTTGCTTGCTTTGTTTGTTTGGCACCCTCCAGGGCTTAATTTGTGCCAGCGCCCTGGCATCTGTTTTCAATTCCAAAGCTCAACCTTGGAATTTATAAAGTAAGAATGGATTAACATTTCTCCAAGTAGGTGCAGAGCACATGCTGTTTGCCACCGAGTAGCTACAGTAAGGTGGGACGCGGGTGGCGCTGTGGGTTAAAGCCTCAGTGCCTAGGACTTGCCGATCGAAAGGTCGGCGGTTCGAATCCCCGCGGCGGGGTGCGCTCCCGTCGTTCGGTCCCAGCGCCTGCCAACCTAGCAGTTCGAAAGCACCCCCGGGTGCAAGTAGATAAATAGGGACCGCTTACCGGCGGGAAGGTAAACGGCGTTCCGTGTGCTGCGCTGGCTCGCCAGATGCAGCTTGTCACGCTGGCCACGTGACCCGGAAGTGTCTGCGGACAGCGCTGGCCCCCGGCCTCTTAAGTGAGATGGGCGCACAACCCCAGAGTCTGTCAAGACTGGCCCGTACGGGCAGGGGTACCTTTACCTTTACCTTTAGCTACAGTAAGACCTTAAATGTGAAGGATTAGAGGAAGAATTTACAGATCTGAGGATTTGACACCAGACAGATTCGAGCCCCACAATCTCTTTCCTAATAAAGTTAAGCATTGGCACCGTGACTAGGTAGGTGCCTGTGCCTACCTCCGATGGCTATGGCACTGCTTTCTGCCATGCTCAGCAGGATGAGGTGGGTGCCCTTCCACAAACTGAATGCATAATCCCAGGAGCCTTTGTCCCTTTATTTTGCAACACCCTATCATAACAGAATACAATTGTAAGTTGGATCCTCCTAACAGAGAGTCCATGTTGTTTTCGGCCCTGGAACTCTTCCCTAACCGGCTTATGGGCGGGGCTTGCCCCACTCCAAGCCAGTGGTGCCACAGTTATGCCACTGGCTTTTAGCCAATCGGCAGCGTGGCAAGGTTGGGGGTATTTATTTGGCAGCGTGACGTAGGGACCTCCTTTTGCTTTGCACTGCCAAACACCCACCTATTAGTTAGGTCTTGTCTGCCCTTGCTTTGGAATTTGGTTGGTCACCTGTTTTGGAACGGGGGCTGGGTAGGAATTTTTCCCAATGTGGCAGATTGGCTGTGGCCACTCGGTTTTTGCCTACCTCTTAGCAACCGTCACAACTTTGTAAGGTTTGGTGGTCAGGCATTGGTTTAGGGGAATGTGGGGAGGTGAGGTGCGGCCATCACCTGCCCCTCCAGTGAATAGGGTATTCCGTTAAAGGAACCCGGGGGTCTGGATCTCGTCCGAAGCATGGAGAGGGACTAGGGCCATGCCAGGACCCCCAGGAACCCCAGGGGTGAGCACCAGTCAATACACACTGATGGAGCTCCCCCTGCTGGTTGTGTACCCTTCCAGGCTTCCCGCAGGGTGGGGCAGGAGCCAGCTATAGTTTTGATACCAAAGCCTAAGTCAATACCAGTCACACTTGTGTATTTAATAAAGTTGTGGCCAAAATTTGCCCATTAACATTTAAACGAAATTCTGTCTCCACTGTGTCTTTATTTCCATGGGGGATGGGTTTTGGGGCTCGGAACACAATCAGATCATTCTGGCCTTCGTTGTCAACTGCATGCATGCCTGGGCAGTATATATTCCCAAGTTCTCAAGGAGTTAAAGAGGAAATCATCTAATACCATTCCTAACAAGGCAACTCTGTGTGTAAGAAACATTGCAGATTGGCACAAACAGGGTGGTCAATGTAGCTGGTTGACAAAAGATTGATTGTTTTAATTGGGCCCTGATGACACAATTCAGGGCATAAAACTCTTTCTCCCATCTCCCCCTCCCTTAAAGTTCACCAACTGCTGGTCTTTGCTGTGACTGTTCCCTGCACCCATAAATCACTAAATGGCTTCTAGAGGCTGATAAGAAATTAAGACTCAATATGGGTGCTGGACAAAATAGATCAGCCTTTGCAAAAGAGGCATTTTGTTTAGCTCATTCCTCCGCTTTTAAAGCAAAACAAGGAACAAAACATCACAACGCTTTGTGTATTCCCAAGGGAAGGCAAAGTATTTAATGAATACAAAGCAATTTCCATGACAGAAGGCTGCCCCCAAACCAGGCGTATGGCGCTTTGCAATATCACTCAGTAATGTTTATGTTACCTGATAATACGAACTATATCATGTCAGAGTTGGGTCAAGAATTCAGAATCAAAATGGTGCCCCTTCTGATCCAGTAATTGAAAATTATTGCTCCAAAATTTGCCTCCTGATGCAGGCTGCTTCACATGATTCCTAATGATAGGATTGCTCCATTATGCTGCAGTGTATGAAAGTATTGTGCCCTGTTCTGGGTGCCACAATTTAAGGAGGATACTGACAAGCTGGAATGTGTGCAGAGCAGGGCAACCAAGATGGTCAAGGGTCTGGAAACCTAGCCTTAGGAGGAACAGTTGAGGGAGTTGGGTATCTTTAATCTGGATAAGAGGAGCCGGAGATTGATTTATGATGGCCATCTTCAAATACTTAAAGGGCTGTCACACGGAAGATGGAACAAGCTTGTTTCCTTGTGCTCTGGTGGCTAGGACCTGGACCAATGGCTTCAAGTTACTAGAAAGGAGATTGTGACTAAACATCAGGAAGAACTTTCTGGCAGTAAGAGCTGTTTGACAGTGGAACAGACTCCCACGAGAGGCAGTGGACTCTTCTTCCTTGGAGGTCTTTGAGCAGTTTGGATGGCCATCTGTCATGGATGCTTTACTTGTGATTTCTGCATTGCACGGGGTTGGACTAGATGACCCTTTGTGTCCCGTCCAACTCTACTATGCTATGATTCTTCCTTAACAGCTATCCTAACTCTATACCTGTGCTTCCATCCCATTCACTTTGTCTTTCCAGAATCTCTCCACCTGTCACTCACTTGAATTCTACCCAACATTCCATCACACTCCCCTGCTGTCCAGCATTCTTCCACTCACTCTTCTGTTACAAGCTTCTCTTTCAAACCATCATGCATATGTGATGTCCCACAACAACAAACAGAAGACACTTTTGTAGGGATGGACAGATCAGCCTATTTCTATCACATGCCAGTTTCATGCACGCACAAAACCTTTTCCATTTTATCCCATTTGCAGGCTGAATCTTTCTTCTTCTTCTTCTTCTTCTTCTTCTTCTTCTTCTTCTTCTTCTTCTTCTTCTTCTTCTTCTTTGTTTTGAAAAATCCTTTAGAACAGCAATGAACAACTCACTGGTTTGTAATATCCATAGTAGGAAGCAAAGTAAGCTGCAACCCCATTTACCGAGGCATAAGACACATTAATTTCAGTGGGACTTACTTCTGAGTAAACATAGTTAGGATTGCAGTCTTCTTGCCTATGGACTACCTTTAACATACCTGTGTACATAAATCAACCAAGAACTCTTTCATTGTGGAAAACTAATAGAAAAACCCACTAAAAGCAAGAGTGTGCACCATGATGGGTGGACAGAAATCTGCTTAATAGTCCATTTTCAACTTATTTCTCCAGTTAAGTGAAAAGCCTTCAGTGGCAAAAGCCTTCAAATAAATTGTCAACAGTCAAAGATGTTTGCAGACAAAGATGTTTGCAAAATAAATTGCTCCTCCTCCTCTAGAAGACTAGTCCCTTTGTACTTCATGACCAAAACCAAATAGTATGCATTGCTCAACTATTTCTCAAGCCTGCTAATCATAATAATAATAATAATAATAATAATAATAATAATAATAATAATAATTTAATTTGCTTACCGCCCTACACCTGCAGGTCTCAGGGCATTTCACATGATAAAATCATTATATAAAAACACAGAATACACAATCAAAATAAAAACAAGAACAGCCCAATAACCCCCCCCCCCATCTTTCCTTTCAGTTCTTTCCCGGCCGCAGTTTTTGTTCCATTTCCGCCAAATGACCCTGAGTTTTTTTGTTAGCATCACTTGCTTTCTACAACCCTTCCTTACTTTTTGCCTCCAATTCATTGGCACTGCTGCTGTATATGGTAAATTAGATAACTTGGTATGGATTTTTAGTTCATTGCAGAATCTCTCTCCCCAACCAGCTTGCTTCTCTTTTGCCTCTATTCGTTCCATTCTAAAAGAACTACCACATGTCCCTGTACCTTTTCCACTGACTTACCCTTTCATCCTAGGAAACCTCCTCTTTCTTGTTCTCAAGGTTACACAAGCTCCAAATCTCATTTCCTTTTTCCTGAGCAAGGGCCAGGTGTTCATAGCCTTGGGGCTTCAATGCTGTAGTCAACCAAGTGTTTTGATTCTGAAACAATTCCTTTTCTTCCCCCAACCTTTGCTCATAATATTGTACTGATGTCCTAAGCTCATCCATGCTTAATTGATAATCTACATTTGCAGTGATTAGTCCTGCGCTTCCTCATTCAGATATATAGCTCTAACACTTGAACTGGCTTCCATGGCATTGCTTTGAGCAGCCTGGTCACCTCAGTGCATCCCAGGATCTGCTTATCCTTCCTGCCAGTGTGTAAAGTCCTCAGCTGGACTCGTTTGCCTTCTAGCTACAGCCAACACCTGGACCACTTGTCCCTGCTTCGTAGCTTTTGGGAGAACCTGTACTTCATTCATGCTTCTGCTGCACTGTCTTCTTCAGAACCAATTCTTTCTTCTTCTACTCTCTTTCAAGACAGATCATCTCCAGCCTGTCTTTTATATTCCAAAACTACAGGCTGTATTTATTTTTTTTGTCAGCTTCCTTTAACTTGGGCATCTTCTTTATAAACCATTCCATTCCCTACTCTGCTGTCTCTTCAAACCAAAATAAACAAAATAACAAAGACTTGACGGTACTTGTCTTGCACTTGACTTGCAGCCCTTCAACTGTTATTCTCTAACTGCTGCTCATTCTAAGTCCACACAACATCCCATCGTATGCCCCTGCTCTCCAACATCCTTCCAGTCACTCTTCTGTTCTAATCATAACAACGTTGGGTGCCATTTTCAGAAATGCACGGTGGCATGAAACAAATGGTTTGCCTTGAACACCATTTCAGGCCTTACTTTGCAATTGTGAGACAGCTTTAAATGCCATTTATGCATTGCCAAGAAAGGAAATGCATCACCAAAAAGAGAACAAAAAGCAGTCACAGATTTGCATAAAATTTGCATGTGATAATTTGTATTCATGTAGGCAAATTTGGAAATAATTACTATAACAAGTAGGGGTGCAATACTTTTCATCATTGTGCAGAAGGCTGTGACCAGGTGATCTGTGTGCCTGCTCAGTCTGCTGTCTCCTGCTCAGCCTTCTCATCTGCAGGAACATAGGAAACTGCATTATAGTGAGTCTGTTGACAACTGGCAGTGGCTCTCCAGGGCTTCATACAGGGGACACTTCCAAGGGGTTGAATCTGGGACCTTCTGTTCGCAACACAGAAGCTCTCTCATGCAGCTGCAGTCCTTCCCTAAAGATGACTAATTAACTTGAAACCTGACTTGGACTGGATGATGACTCTTTCAAACAGAGGACCCTACTCCCGAAAGCAGGGCACATAGCTATTAATTAAATGGTGATCCATTTGGAATTGTATTTTAATTCTAGATTAAGAACCCTCAGAGACATTGTGATAATGCAGTGCGAGGAGTGGGTAGCGGTTTGTTGAGCCTAATCGTTTCAAACAGTTTGAATGTTTGTGATTTTAACGGCAGGAGGGTGGGGGGCCGAAATTAGACTGCTGCTTGACATTAATGTTTTGTTAAAGATAACAGGCCAAAAGTGTTGATTATTTGTTGCAGTAATGAGTGGGGAGAGGTGGCGTTGATTCATATATGCGGTTGAAATGTTTGGCAAGGAGAAAGCTGGGTGCTTATGGAGGAAGACAAATCTCGAAGAAATTGAGCATCTGTGTATGCTTTGCTTGGGATTGTTTTATAATGATAGTAGCGCATAAACGGATTGTCATGGAGCAGCAAGAATACTGGAGGCATTAGCATCTGCTGTTGGTAAGGAAACACAGTCTATTTCTGCTTTCCTCTTTGTGCTTTAGAGCTCTCTTTAACTGAAATTGTTAATGCCCTCCTCGCTCACATGCACGCACATCCCCAGTGTGTTCAGATCATCTTCTGCAAGTGCAACAGCCACCAGAAGCTCAGCCAGAGGTCCTAAAGAAAGGGTTCTTCTTGAGGAGTGGTCCCCACCCTGAATTCTCTCCCCAAAGAGCCTCCTCCTGCTGTCTTACGGCTGGCTTTTTGGCAGATGAAAGTTAAACTCGTTTTAAAAAGTGGGTAGGGTATTTTTCATTACTTATTCTGATCCTGGTTTCTGAGTGGTTTTGTTTGTTTTAGCATTTTTGCTTTCATGTGTAATAGCTGTAGCTCTGGTTTGGGCCATAGTAAAAGGCTAAGCAAATCTGTTAACAGGATAAGCACATATTTAACATCTTTCCAATACTAGCAAACCCCCCAAACACGATAAAAAATGAAATGAAAAATTTAATATGCATCAAAAATGCTTTACTATAATGTTCAGTAGGTGCCCAACACATTACATGAATCATACAGTGAAGGATTGTCTAGACCAGGGCTTTTGAATCTGTGACCCACCAAATGCTACTGGACTATAACTTCTATCAGTCCTGAACAGCGGTCATGCTAGGTGGAATTGAAGGGAGTTGCAGTCCAACACAATCTGGAGGACAAGAAGTTATTTTGTTTTATTTACTTATTTTCTGTCCTTCAGCTAAAGGTTTGCAGGATGAGTTACATAAAATTAAATGTCTTAAATGCCATATCTAAAGCCACAGGAAAATACAATCGAACAGTAGTACTCAGCAACAAAAGTGAGTTAGCCACTTCTGAGCTAGATTTTAAAAGTTATACTTAAATTAGTTCCAGTGTTTACACCTGTGGATACAGGGCTGTATATAAATTCAACAACAACAACTTCAACAACAACAACAACAACAACAACAAGCAAACCTCTGCAACTCCACAAAATGGTGGTGCTAATTTGACATTCCTTTGGCTTCCTGTAAGTTTCTCACTACCCCAACCAGAAAACAAGCCCACAGACTGTGTTCAATACGACAGCAGCCCTCTTCAAACATGACTCGCCTAAGGAAGGTAAGGCTGGCCGCATGGGCGGGGCTGCATTCATTTAGCCCCATCAACAAACTTCATCGGCTCCTCTTGCCATTGGCATCCTGGGACAAAATTTCTGCAATTTACAATCCTGCCCAGAGATCTAAGTGACACAGGAACCCATAATGCACCCCACTGCAGTAGTTACGCTGTAACACAGTGGCAGAGATTTTGGGGGTGAGAGGAGCTGTGAAATGTTGCAGATATGTGACACCATCCCCAACTCCTCTCCCTGTGCTGGCTATCTTCACATGAGTAAAAGGCTACTGCCAGCCTACATTGAGCAGGTTGCACATGCAGTCTCGTGACCCTACAGGTTTTACGGCGTACTAGTCCTGAATTCTGGATATGGATTTCCCCCCCTACTGATTACAACACCCTTTTGCATGAATTAATCACCATCCAGCAAGGCTGCTTGCATGTAGAACCCGTCTTAGGGAATGTCCCCATTACTGATTTGGAGTGTAGGAGAAGGAAGAAGAAGAAGAAGAAGAAGAGTTTGGATTTGATATCCCGCCTTTCACTCCCTTTAAGGAGTCTCAAAGCGGCTAACATTCTCCTTTCCCTTCCTCCCCCACAACAAACACTCTGTGAGGTGAGTGGGGCTGAGAGACTTCACAGAAGTGTGACTGGCCCAAGGTCACCCAGCAGCTGCAAGTGGAGGAGCAGAGACGCGAACCCGGTTCCCCAGATTAGCAGACTACCGCTCTTAACCACTACACCACACTGGCTCTCTAAAGCATGGACTAAAGCATGGGTAGGCAAACTAAGGCCTGGGGGCCGGATCCGGCCCAATCGCCTTCTAGATCCGGCCCACGGATGGTCCAGGAATCAGTGTGTTTTTACATGAGTAGAATGTGTGTTTTTATTTAAAATGCATCTCTGGGTTATTTGTGGGGAATAGGAATTCGTTCATTTTTTTCACCAAAATATAGTCCGGCCCCTGACAAGGTCTGAGGGACAGTGGACCGGCCCCCTGCTGAAAAAGTTTGCTGACCGCTGAACTAAAGCAGTTCATGGTTTAAGTTGGTTTGTTCCCTCTGATACACAACAGAGGCCTGGCAGAATGAGTGCACCTTGACCCATTGAGGAAGGTTTTTCTGCTCTAATCTCTCTCTTGAGAGAGTTCCACAGTTGGGGTGCCACAACTTAAAAGGTCCTATTCCACTTCCTTGCTAAACATGCTTCCCCTGGAGGTGGGAGGCACTACAAGGATATTTGAGATTAATGTAACTCCCAGGCAAGTTCATGCCTAACATTGTGAACTGGGACTGGGAACCAATGGGAGCCAGTTCATTTTTATTCATTTACTTGCTGTTTGAATTAAAAACAAACATGTAAATTAGAAATATGAAAAATATATTATGTACACACAGCCATGGGGCTATGCATATACCCCCACTCTGATAATTTATTATATATACTCAAATATTCAATGTATATGAATCATTCATAATTACATACATGCAAGGACACAGTTCATCATTGCTGCTCATAGGTTGTAAGGAACACGCCTTGCAATTATTAGAGCTACTTAGCTTTAATATACTCAATACATTTTACTGCTTTTTTTGTTCTACTTCATTAAAACTGAGTGGCTAATACTGCAATTTTCTGAGCCTAGCCCGGTTCCTACAATACATCAGCATCAGGGTTCCTTCATGGCATTTCATTTACTTTGAATTATTAAAATACCATTAATTTTAATATATGAGGTTACATCTCAAGCCTAATGTTTATACCAGGCCAAAAAAATAAATACCTTTGATTTTATGACTAATGGGGGGAAATTACAAGATTGGATTAATTGTACTCCACTGGGGACTACTTCACATACAATGAATCCCTGCACTGGAAACACAGATTTTGTTCCTGCGTAGGAAAGCCACTTCTTTGCAACCAGGGCTGGAGTTATGACGACGCACCCTCAGGCCATTGCCTCAGGCTGCAGGAGTGGCAGAAGCAGAACCTGCTGCTGCTGCACCTGCTTGTTGCCAGCTGGGGAAGCGGCTGCTACAACCGCCTCCAAAAGGCAGTTATCTATCGCTTACGAGTCCTTTGCCAGCACAGATCCAGACTGCAACTGGGCAAACACAAAACATGAATGCAGAGCAAATAACTCAAAGCAAGTGACCCCATGAACAGACTAAAGGTCAAGTCATGTGTGCAACACACACATGCATCATCATCATCATCATCAAATTAATTAAATAATTAATTATTAATTGTTTGCCACCCTATACCCTCAGGTCTCAGGGAGGTTCACAGGATAAAATCACAATATAAAAACACGAAATACATAATCAAAATAAAAACAAGAACAGCCCAATAACACCCCCCCCCCCAAAAAAAAAACACATACACATATTGTTAAGGATGTACAGCCTGAGATGGCATTAGAAGGGAGGGGGCATTTGCCCATTTTACAAATAAGCAAAACTGGGACAGAATTTTTAGTGAATCCATGGCACAGAACTCAACAACCCATGTAGATCTGGTAACCTTTAAATCTTATCTTGGGCTGTCCCTGTTCTTACACTTTCGGTAGGTCAGTCCTGATCTATGCTAGTTTCTTTCTGTATTTTCAGGAGCACAAGAATATGAATCATAATAGAAATCGCTACGTACATTTTCCTTGCGCATGCAATATATTTAATAGTTTTTGTAACAATAAATAGATAGATAGATTTGGATGCTGGGTTGCAGTGGCCTCCCAGTCCTCTTGTCTCTGGAGACAAGAAAAGGGAAAACACGTATATCTTTGAATGATAGTTAATGTCCTGAATTACACCTCAGGGCCCAAGGGGCAAATGGCTTGATTTTACCACCCTGAGTTGTTGCCAGTATCTGACGAAGCTGACTCATAAGGGAACAGTGTGCAGAGCTCCTTTCAAGCAGAAATTTAAGAGTGCACAAGAGCCTTTGCTGTGATACTCTGCTGACAGCTTCTCTTTGACATCTCTGATTTATGTCTTATGTGCTCTTTTTAAAAAAAGGATCAAGACTACAAATAATCTGGGCCTTTAAACATATAACATGAGATAGCATTAAAAATGTACATATATTATGGTCGATCACAGAAGTCAAAGATAGAAAAAGTTCTGTGTGAACACTGACTCTTTCTCTTGCCAGTGGAGGCTTATTTTAGAGATGACAGGTGTCAAACTGATCCCAATCAAAATACCAAGTAATAGAAATGATTTTTAAATGGGGGGGGGGGGGTTTACCCACTCATAAGAATTAAACAGATTCTTCCTTTTAAACAGATAACATTGTTTTGCATCCGTCTTGTCTGCATACAAGAAAGGTCTGTGAAGCTTCACTGACTGAGATAAAACTATGAATGTATTCAGTGAATGGCAAAATCCCAAATTAATCTAGTAATGTGGACTAATGCATGGAATGTCCAAGCATTATGAAAGGGGTGGGGAACTGCTTCAATTACCTAAATGTCCGTGTCCCCCCGCAAGCCCATCAATCCATTGATTTATATGTTGGCTTGAATGACATAGGAAATATGACCCAAAATAAAATAATAGTCTCTAAGGCAGCATATTTTGTTAAGAATGAATATTTTCCTGAAGGAAAGGAGGGCGGAAGCAGAATACACCCACAACATTACTAAGTATAAGCTTGGTCATTTTTGTGGTCAATTAATACATGATTTCTGCATGCATAAAATATACTGCTACCTTATATTTTTTGTTATGTTTAGTTTATTTCAAGATCAAACCTCCCAGCCCGTTTCTGCTGTCCAGGCAGGAAGCAAAACAGGAGGGCCTCTTGAGCCCCAGAAGGCTATGTTATGGCTTTGTGACTCACAAATTCTGCAGCAGGCATAATTTAGAGTTATATCCTGCCCCATCCTGAACACTTTAAGTAGGCAGTAAAAGCCAACAATCCTCCACCACAGTAAAGCATCTTAAAAGTTTTGTTTTGTTGTAGTCGTCACTGAAGGGCTCTCACCCTTTGCTAGTTTGACCCTGGTGGCCAACTGAAACAACAGACAGATCTTGCAGCACTTTCGCATGGTGTTCAGCTAGTCTGTGCTGTTATGTGATGTGCACTGCATAGGAAAGTGCCTCATACCACATCAAATCATTTCCCCCATCTAGTCTAGTACTGCCTGCCCTAACTGGTAGGACTTTTTGTGGGGCTCAGGCACAGATCTTTCACATCACCCACCACCTGATCTGTTTAACTGGAGATGTCAGGAATGGAACCTGGGACTTTCTGCATGCAAAGCACATCCTCTGCCACTGAGCTATGCTTTCTCTCCTAAACCGCTTTCTCTGAGACTTCTGGCAGTGATTGGTTGCCCTGCTGAAAGGGAAGGGGACGTCTATAAGTATTCCAGCTGCTCATGAAGCAAGTGGCCCAGCACAATATTCATAGCCTGTCTTGTGAAAGAAGTGAAAACTTTCAATTCAGCTGGGATTAAAGCTTCCGAAAGGCTTTATGGCTACAGGCAGAGGGCAGGGTAAGTAATGGTGTGGGATGAAAGAACCTGGGGAAAAGGCAGGTAAGAGGAGACAGAGCCCGGAGGATAAAGAGGAGAGATTACAAGGACTTGAGGGAAGTGGAGGCTAAGGAAAACAGGGGCCATGGATAAAACATATATATAGAAGTGTTATTCAGCCAACGTGTCCAGGGTAACTGAATGCACTTAGGGCAAGGGCTACTTCACACATGCAGCTGAAAATACACATGCAGCCTTTGCATGTAGATTGGGGGTGGGGCCTGCTGCCACAATCCAACCTCCCACCGCTCTGTCACACATGCACATTTCCTCATTCTCTATATACCTTCTGAATATTTCAAGGACAATGGAGGCTGTATCAGTCTGTCATGAAGAGGAAGCGATGCAGCGGTGCTGTGCAGGCTGAACCAGGGTGGCTAATGGGAACTTTAGGGTGACTTTGAGTATCCACTGAGAAAGACAGGCAAGATATACAATTAATGAATAGAGGAATTAGCAAATAATAAAAATTAACAGCCGTAGACCTGGAGGTAAGGCAACCCCTGAATGCAGACATTCTGGCATTCAGAACAGGCTCCCACTGGGATGTGCGCGGTCCTGACATGGTGGATACTGGGAGCCCCAGGCTGGCCCAGTCCTGTACTTTCCTCCCTAGCTCCTTCCTTCCTTTGAGGCTGCAGCCTACTTACAGGTGATGAAGCCTGCAGGATGACTGTGTAGATATGCACAGCTGCATATACTCTCATCTTATCTGTGTATTATCACCTCCTTGTATAAACAATGGTGATGCAAAATCAAATTTCCTTTCATGGTGGTAGGCCATTCTTTTGTCCATATGCTGCCTTGCATGCATACGCCATACGTCTGTCTCATGGCAAACATAAAATGGTTGAATTCACTATCAATTACAGGTTGGAACAAGTTGGATTTCAATTACAACAGGAGAGCAAAACAGCTGGGAAATCCCCAAGGGGAGGCACGAGAACCAAGGGGGTGAACGGTTCATTAAACAGTACTAATTAGAGAGAGATGAACTCAAGATATAAAACACATCTTGTTGCTCTGCTTTCCTTTACTGAGACGGTGTCAGGACGGAACAGAATAGCACCTAGTTGGACTGAATCTATTTGAATCTCCCTATAATTGCTACCTCATTTGTAGCTTTAACAACTGGCCTAACTTTTAAAAAGTAACAAAAAAGGAAATTAGTGCCTTTCTAGTTGCCTAAATTACATTCAAATTAAACAGCTGCTTTGAGGGCAAGCATGAGTCAAAACGAAACAGAAGCTGGGGGAAAATACTTTATAGCTAATGATGTAGCTTGGCTAAATGGGAGAAACTTCCAGACTAGTTCTGTTGAGTTGTTTGAAAGAGTTACTACTTTTTAGTGACATTTATAAGCAAAAGCCACAGTTAAAAAAAACACCAAGGTCTACATACATATCCAGCTTTACATTCTCAAACATTATTGTGGATAAAAACTAGCCCCCAAAACACACACAGTTCAATAGGCCCTGCACAATGAATACTGTGATAGAGTTGAACATGCTCATCATAATGTCATCGGCATCCACATTAGCTGTGGATGCACTTTTGCATGTAGAGATGTCCTCTTCTGGATCAAGCCCATACATGATAAATAACAAGAATACACACGAAGACCATGATCCCAAACACAGTCAAGTGGACAACACACATTTCACTAGTACTTCAATGTGCTTAAGTGCCCCATTAAAGTGCATTGCATAAACATCGATAAGCAAATTATCAAAAGCTTAATATATTTATTAGTAGCCAGCAAAACTCCCAAAAGAAATAGTCTGAATTGGAAAGTGTAATCTACAAAGCTCTGCAATAAAACATTATGATTTCAAACGTAAGCAATAAAGTATAATGACAGAATTGTAAAAGACTTGCATGAAATACAAGCTTCCAATGAGAAATAATTGGAAGATGCTTTTGCATGCTTAATTTCCTAGTAACAAAATCAGAGCATTTTTTTTCCTATTGAGTGATAATATGGGGGGGAAATATGACACTATTCAACCAAAGCTGAGTAGTTTAAGTCCCATTGGTTTCAATGGAAGACTGAAGCATCTGCTTAAATCTCTCCCATCAAAATCAATGGGACTTAAAAATGCTTCCCTTGCCTGCACCTACAAGTCATTTTTCAAATTTATTTTTTGTTAAGCAACAAATGTTAAACGAGTATTTTGTGTGAATTTGCCTTTAATGCAAATATTTTACAGTTGAAAAAAATATATTTGCCATGTCAGTTACAGGGTCTGTGTTTCCTACTTCATAGAAGACTCTATTTGAGGGAGTCCTTTTTTGAAATGCTACCTGGTCCAAGGTTCTCTAAAGATAGAGAACCTTAAAACAAGAGAGGAGTGTGTGTGTGTGTGTGTTTGTGTGTGTGTGCCTGCATGTAGTAGAGCATTTTTCCATACTACGGTAAGGTGAACTGTGCTTCTACTTAATTTTTTGTGAATATTTCTAAAATTGCATCCATACATAGAAATTAGAAAATGCTATTTCTCTGCAAACTTGTGTCTTCTTATGTCCCTTTTTGTGATACATCTCATTTATTTATTTTTCGTATTTTTGGCAATGCATATGGTCAACTCCAAGACAGTTATAAGAAAACTTTTATTTTCTCTCCAAATCTCTTGGAATTATAGAGCACCCTCATCCCATTGAAACAAATTATTATTTACAATTTCAAAACATTTCACTCCATGAGAGGGGTAGGCATTCCTCAGATTAAACCAGAAAGTTCAGGTTCTGAGACTGTGGCCCAGCCTAGTGAGTTACCAAGGACTATGAAGCCTATAGATTGGTTAGGCCTGGTCTTCCATGTAAATCTAGACACCCAAGAAGTACCACGTTCTGTTTGGTGCTTTACTCCTCTCTAGTTTCCAGTTAAAACTACTGACCTCAGGGACCATGACCTGGCCCTACCCCTGGGGTCCTACTGAATAGTTGCATCATATAGTATATACAGTTCCTCTTATACTAAGCCCTATAACGATCCCTTTAAGCCCCCTTCCAATATACTATGTTGATGAAACATGTTGGTGAATGGAGCTCCCTAAGGGAGCCTGAGCACTGGTTTCAATGGGAAGCTGGACCCACAATACTTGATTTTGAAGAAAACAAACAAACTGGATCTTTTGCTGTTGTTGAACAGTTCTGATATCTTACCACCCATGGTTTGTCAGGTACCCAAATCTCCCACAAGTACTTCGGCATATCTCCAAAATTCAGTGCCTAAAAAGCAAGTAATAGTTGAATAAAAAGATTTGTCACTTTTACTGCACCTTAAGATAACCCCACCCCCTCACAGTCTCTGGCACAGCCCAAATTAAACATCAACTCACATGCTGTTACTGGGCTTCTGAGTCCCTTCATGTGATCTATAAGAGGCTGTGTGTCCCTCCCCCTCCACAAGACCTCTTTTGCAATACAGAGAACTCCCAATTTACATGGTAGTTACGTTCCAAGGCACTGCGTATTTAAGTGGAATCACATATATTTGAAACACCATTGAAAAAGCCCGAAAACATTCCAACCCCACCCATTATTGTGACGCACACAGTTGCACCAAAAAACAGTCACTGCCTATACATGATGGCCTGTTTTACATTATCTTTTCTTGCCCCTTTTTTGCCTTGAAGAAGAATCACACAAACTAAGCTACTGTTGTACACTCAAATCCCTCGTGCACTGTGCTGTGGGAATATGCGGTAGACAGAAGAGACATAAGCAATACATGAATCAGGCCAATGAAGACTCTACATAAACCACCTGAAGTGCTTAACTTGCTTTAGTCCTAATTTCATTCATATTTGAGGGGACAATCTAATGAGGAACAAATCAAAGTATGGATTTCTTTGAATACTTTTTTTTTGTACCACATGAGATAAAACCCATATCAGACATTAGCTGACCATAGCACAGAGTTCTTCAGCCTTGGGTCCCCGTATGTTGCTGGACCACAACTCCTCAGCCAACTCAGCCAGGGATGATGGGAGTTGCATTAAAAAACAAGGGAACCAAAAGGTTGCCATAGCAGATGCTGCTTCCCTGTGGTTGTGTCCCTTGTTGCTCTAGTAATGTAGTGAAGAGGTCATAGGACAGGGCTGAATCACATGCTAAACTCACAGCCTATCATCTCCTGTCCATCAGTCAAGATCCGCATCAGCAGTACCGGCATGGGGTCATAACATATGGTTGGCCTCTTCCAAGTGACTTTCTCATTCATGCATTCTTATATTGGCAACAGCCACATGGAATGAAACCTAACATACAAACTGGATCCGTGCAAGCAATAAAGCGCAATATTTGTATGGACACCTTTTTTTAATGAATATAAAAACATCTTGCAAAAAGCACATGAGGAAGAAAGGCTTCTAGCCAGGCCTGCTAAATTTTGTATAGCACATTTCAAGTGACTTTCATTGGTTGATATCAAGTAACTGAGCTCCCAGTCAGTCTGTATTTAAATGGTTTGATCAGCACAAGTATATTGTTTGAAGAAACAAATCCGGAGGTCAGAAATGCCAGTAAACGCCAGATTTCCCCAGGTTCCATTCATGATCTGCCAAGCTCTGTCAGAATATTTAACCCCATCCCACTCAGCTACTCCACTTTCTTGCCAGATTGCATCCTGTTCCCAATTATGACAGGTTTTAAAGGGTCAGGACGCCCCCCCCAACACAAAAGTTGGCAATACTAATAAAGAAGCAAAATCTGTGTGGGATACTTTTGCCTAGTGAGAGGAAATTAGCATTCTGCTCAGAATTATTTGCCCCCTCTTTTATCATGATTTGGTGAGCAAAGGTGGAAACATCAAAAATGTTTACATCAAACTATGATGTCAACCCCTATGGAAAAACACATGTCTGTTCCACAGTTCTCCCATCAGACGCTTCTGATATCTTATACACATCCTGTATGCTTACAGAGTTACATCACAGTTCTTTTTACCTAAGGATTGGTCTTGAAAGGAGCTTCTTACTATTTATATTCACCGCAAACATTCTCCTCTGATATCAAGTCAGAAGCTTCCAATTGACTTGGAAGAATTCCTTTGTTTGCCAGCCGATACCTTATTTCAAAGAGAAGCACACCTCAAAACAACAGAAACCTGGTTTTTGATTCTTCCTTACTTTTGAATCAAACCTCCAAGGGTATTAGCAAATGCAACGCCACACAAAAAGAAAGAATACAGTAAGCTGATTCACAGATGTATTAAGACCACCCTACCTGTATCTTAAGGATATTTTTCTATGCACCCAACAAATCTTGCAGCATTGATGTTGAAGCTAAGGAAGAGAGGAAACACCCCCCATCACAGTTACTGTTACCCATATATAATGAAGAAGATGCACAACTGAAGATTCAGATAATTCCTCTGTGGTTGAATCTTACTCGCTAAAACACAGGTACCTGGTTTTTGTTTGTTCTTTGCTTTGCCATTTTTCTCAGCAGAAAGTTAACCCAATAACAAATACTTGCCTGGCTTAGCTTACAGCCCAAGTACAGAAATTTTACACTGGCATGCAGGAGTGATCCTTGAACATGTGTGCCCTCCCCACTGTGCAGTGCCAGCTCCTAGACATTGGTGGCCTACAAACAAACCCCATTAGTTGAAAAAGCAGTAGGGCCTGCATATTAAGAGTTCTCTTGGGCTGCTGCTGACCTAGTTGGGTGCTCTGTGAAAAGGAAGCATAGCAGTACTGCTAGACATGGGGTGGGCTCTGGGTTTGGCCCGCACCCACTTCAACTCACCCTGGGGTTGGCTTTGTCACCATAATTGATTATTCAGTGTCTGCAAGAGAGGCCCTTCTCATGGTCCCTCCAACTGGTGTTCATTATGCTATGAATGAGGATAGAGCGTTCAAGTTGCAGAATTCCACCTTCCTGGGATATGGTTGGCATCATCATTGCACATCTTACAGTGCCAATTACAAACATATCTAACCAGCCAGGCTTTCTCTTGTTGAATTGCAAATTGCAATTCTCTTGTTGAATTGCAAAACGGTTAGTGTAAATCTTCTGTGCTTCTGTGCTCTATTGTACTTTAGATTGCTGCATGGTTTTACCACTTTTATGTAATAATAATAATAATAATAATAATAATAATAATAATTTATTATTTATACCCCACCCATCTGGCTGAGTTTCCCCAGCCACTCTGGGCGGCTCCCAATCAGTGTTAAAAACAGTACAGCGTTACATATTAAAAACTTCCCTGAACAGGGCTGCCTTAAGATGTCTTCTGAATATCAGGTAATTATTTATCTCTTTGACATCTAATGGGAGGGCGTTCCACAGGGCGGGCGCCACTACCGAGAAGGCCCTCTGTCTGGTTCCCTGTAGCCTCACTTCTCGCAATGAGGGAACCAATGTAGGTGTTGTCGTTGTTGTTTTTTGCGCTTTCTGTAACTCCCCATTGGGATTGATAAAGGATGGAACAGAAATGTAAATATTAACTAGTAACAATTGGAGGAGACAGTGTAAGCCCCATTTCTGTGCTCTAATCACCCAGTTTTGTTGAAAGTTCTACGCATGATGCAGAGAGGAGATACTGGCTTTAGGCTTGGCCCCTGAATGTCCTGCCTCTACATGCCAGGGCTTTGTGTGAACCAGCTCTTGTTCTCAGTCTGCAGGGCCAACATCATTCTGGACTTCTGGACTATTGAGATTTAATCAGGTTTCACACCGCTGATGGTCTGTGAAATACATATACATGAAAATGATTACCCCAAACCGTCATCTCTGCAACTCACAAGTCAAATCAGGATTTATTTTTTCTTAATAATAATTTGGCATGGAATTGCCTATGGGCAGGTTAGGTTGAGTTATTGTGCATGCAACCAAGTGCTGCAATTTCAGGTGCTATCCCACAGATGGGGCAAATTGGCCCTAAAATTCATCACCATACTTACATCGATGGAATCCTACATATTTTGAGTCACAGAAGACTTGTGACACCACAATTTGTGTCAGGGCTCCCCTTCTCACCCTTCAGAGAGCAGATTCATCAAATGCAGTGTGTTTTGGCACATGTAGTGTTCTATATCTACCTCACGCATGAAGCTCTTACTTCTGGTAACACTCTTGATGACAGCGGCTACTTGACGAATTGCCACTTTAGTGGAATCAAAAGCTTCACAGGTGAATCTATATGCATCTCCGGGAGCACCATGCATTCCAAAAAGGTTCTTCATAAGGCAAGTATACATGCTGAATCCACTATTATTTAGGAAGATAGACAAATATAGGTCTTCCCTGTGTACTTGCTATCCATACTTTAGGACCTGATTGCTTGGTGGTATTTCCAAAGGCTCTGCTCTACTAATTATAAAGGTAAAGGGACCCCTGACCATTTGGTCCAGTCATGGCCGACTCTGGGGTTGCGGTGCTCATCTCGCTTTATTGGCCCAGGGAGCCAGCGTACAGCTTCTGGGTCATGTGGCCAGCATGACTAAGCCACTTGTGGTGAACCAGAGCACCGTTTACCTTCCCGCCAGAGCGGTACCTATTTACCTATTTGCACTTTGACGTGCTTTCGAACTGCTAGGTGGGCAGGAGCAGGGACCAAATAACGGGAGCTCACCCCATCGTGGGGATTCGAACCACCGACCTTCTGATCGGCAAGTCCTAGGCTCTGTGCTTTAACACACAGAGCCACCCGCGTCCCCTACTAATTATACTTGAGACTTAAAACAAAGAGCAGAAAAACCTACAGCTAGGCTGTACCTAGTGGGTGATTGAACATCTCTTGCACAAAATACTCCTTACTCATACAAAATTAGCATGTTATGGAAAAGACTAGCATTCTTCCTAACAGTCTGAATTGTATAGGGAAAATTCATTCACTGCCCTGTTTCTTTATCCAACCATCAACGTCACATGGGGTTTGCATGTTTTCACTTTTATTCTCCTTCATCCCTCTGTCACAGATGAGAAATGAAACAGACAAAAAAACCCAAATCCTTGAACGGCTGAAGTGATTATTGTAAGTGTTGCAAGCTAGGGAAAAGAGGTGTGCAAAATACCCTTTGTGAGACAAGTTGCTAGTCCTACTGCAACTCTTTTAGACCCACTTAAAATTCTTCAAATGCTTTTCCAAAGCAAGAAACTCCAAATTCACCTCATTGTTTTCCTTTAAGCAAAATCTGGTGGCAATTCCGAGAGAAAAGAATTGCTGCTGTTGACACTTGGGTTAAAATAAATGTAAAATCCTGAAAGGGATATGGTAGCCACCCCACACATGCCTGCCTCAAAACTAGTGACTGAAGAAAGAGACAAATATCTGCAGTTCCTTTCCCAGCAGGGGTCTAAAAGTCAACATAATTTAAGATACTGTAAAGTCGGTTCCCTGTAAACTAGAGTTCAGTTTGCTAATCTTTCTCTCCACCTCTGCTTGTGTTTCTGTCTCATGCACTGACACCACCAAAACGGTTCTGCAGAAACAGAGCTGGGCAATTCATTTCATCTAGTGCTCTCCATCAAGAAACAGAGGGGGCCAGGTGGAAATTCCTCAACAGAACAACACTAGGGAAGCAGAGGGAAGGAGGGAGGGAGAGCATCATAAAATCAGCAGGTTTGGTGATATATTGCAATCCAGCAGCAAGAGAGATAACAACTGGGAATGTAGACGATTGCTCTCTTCCCCAATAAAATAAAAGCAGATTGAACTACCGACCTACACACAGTAATGGAAATGGTCTACCGTGTTGCTGGTTCCTGGAGAAAAGCAAAAGGAAGGTCAACCTGCAGCCCCCATACTATTTGAGAGTTTTCTTTTATTCCTTTTTCAGCTGACTAGTGCAATACATGGGAAAGATTTTTTGTGCATTTAATTAATACGCATTCTTTAACAAACATGCAATACCTTGTTCCTGCAGCCCAGAAACTAGCAAAATAATGAGAACCATAATGATTACACACAAACACACACTCTGAAGCCTTTTAAATATTCATTTACCATGTACGGATGTGGTAGCCACTGGGCGGATTCACACATTGCATTAAGGGGGGAAAGTGGACACCTTAAAATATAAGGTGTGGAGATAGAGATAACACATCTCCTGCAGGCAGGTATCAGAAAGTGTGCTGCCAAGTGTGCTTTCCATATCTGTGCTGGTGTTCTGCCTGACAAGAATGTTGCACACACAACTAAATAACTTACAGCACATCAAGGGCAGAGCGGAATTGTACGCACTGGCCCTGCTCCCTGTCTCCAAATCTTGATGGAGTCTTCTGCACAGAGCACCTAGCCTTAGCCATCGCTTTGGGCACCTTCAGTTGAAAAATGAAAATATATAGCGGGATTATGATTATGATCATGATCTGTATTACCTGCCCTTCACCCTAGGGTCCTAGCTGTTTATACGAAATCCACATTTCTTTCTTCTCTCTCTCTCTCTCTCTCTCTCTCTCTCTGCTTTCCTTTTCCTCTTGCACTGCTCTTCGGTATCTTCAAACCCCTACTTAAAGCGCTTGGTAGCCTGACCTGCTAGTCACAGGTACTGCACATTAAAGTGGAAAATGGAGATTTGGCACCTTGCTGTGTTCAGCTGCTTGGTTTTCGGTTTGTTTTGCTGCAATGTTTTATTCCTGGGTGTTTCTAAGAATTCAAAAATAACACATTGTTTACACATATATTTTGTTAGAAACTGTTTACATTTTTGCCAATTTAATCTTTGTTTTATTGTATCACAGCTCTATTCTTTTGGATTATACGTTAGTAAGGTCCAACATGGCAAATAATATGCTGATTATTTGTTAAAGGAAGCATCTGGTAGGTACACCAATGCCAACCTACGTTTATGACAGGAACAAAAATAAACCTTTTAAATTAATATTTCATTTGCCAACTGTTCCTCTTGCTCTGCTGCAAGCTGCAATACCAGATCTGGCTATGCCATATTTCACATAACCAGGAGAACGATAGTCTCTCCCTGCTCCCGCCAAACCCCACCACCATCATACTGGACCACCAAGAAACCAAAGCAAATGTAAGTCCCATTGAGTGCAATGGACCTTACTTCTAAGCTGATGTGTATAGGATTGCACTGTGAGAGACTCAACTCTACCATTGTCTCAAATGTGGCAGGAAGCTAGTGAGAGCCAATTAACACAATCCAACTGGCATGCTGGTGATAGAATTCATTAAGGCGCTCCACAGAAGATGAAGTCATCAGGGAATTGCTTTACTACATGCTTAATTCACAACTCAATCCACATTTACAGTGCCACAGTCTGAAAGACTTCCAGGGGTGCAAAAAGATCGAATTTCTCAAGCATTCCTATCTGTTATCCTTATTTGCCAAAGCAGCCTAAGTTTGCACGTGCTTTTCAGTGCAGAGACCCAGTGCATCGCAGGCATTGGTCTGCTATTGGGGCTGCCAGCAGCCTCTGCCAATCCTGTCACGGAAACATAATCTTGCAGTCAATTGAAATAAGTACAAAATTAAACCACTGATTTAAATGTATTGTTTCACCTGACTATATTCATACTGAAAACAAGTAACCTTGGCAAGAGGTTCTCTATAGAAGTAATGTCCAAGCATAGGATTCCAAGTGAGAAAACAGCCATCCTTTTTGCTCAGTTAAGGACAGAGTTGCTTTACTTACAGTACTCACTGATACAGAGTAGTGCCACCTCTTTATTTGCTGCCCATGGCAGACATTTTGTGCTGGCACCCACATGAGTTTTACTGCAGAGACCCAAAATAAAAGTGCTGGTTAAGGCTATAGAAAAAGACTCCCCATTTATATCCTAGACACACATGGTAAGATGCAGCCACCCTGCAGCGGTCTTATTCCCAAGAACAGCAGCAGTGACACTTAATAGTACTCTAGTCTACGCTCACAAAAACCAGTGCGCTGATAGAGACTTAATCTTGTGGCATGTTACCCAATGCAGTGGTTGCAATACAGATGAAAATGCACACCCTCATTCTTGCCATGTCTTGGGCTGTCATTGTTTGCATCCACCTTCAGCAGTTATTCATACATCCCCATCCCCTTTTAGTACAGTATAGTGTGAAAGTAGAAATGGATCGTGTCTGCCAACCTCCTTCCCAAGATCTGTGCATTTGGTAGGTTGCAGGAAAAGGATGTCTATACACATACAGCTGTGCATGTGGTGGGTCTCTATGCAATAGGTCACACAAGATTCCCAGTTGTGTGGAGAGTCTGCACGTGCAACAGTCATAGGCACGTACACTCCCCTTTTCACATGGTGCAGAGAACCCACAGACATCAAGGATTGGGTACAAAGCATTAGGACTGACAAGTGTGGTCCTGCTCCCCATTTCATGCATAAGCTATGTGGAAGGAAGGAAGGATACGAATAGCCTTTCACATAATGGAACCAAGAAAACTGCATGAAAGCTCTTTTGCTGGATCAGGGCATAGATATCATGATGAGACTTGGAATAGCACCACAGTGACAGTATGAAGTAACATCAGGTATAGCTGCATTCGAAAACTAATCTTACCTGATCCCAGTTAACTTCCTGTATCACTATGGTAACAATGGAAGATCTAGGTCAAGAGGGAGAAGTCTACAATGTGGATCTCTACCATTAAGGTGTGTTGAAAAATGAGGGGTACTAAAAAGTTGTAACAACTTGGGAATTCAAAATATATTTTGGTTAAATTAATATAATTTAGTCTTACTTGTTAAATATGATGTGTGTTAAATTACACAGAAATAATTAAAAATGACTGTCAAGTACTTGCAATTATGCTATATGTTATTATTTATTTAGCATTACCTGACATTTTCAGAAGGTAAAATTCAAAAAGTTTGTGCTTCTTCATCAAACGTAGACGTCCCAAGCTCAATGTTGCCCAGTCGCAAAAAATAGCAGGTTTGAATTCCTCACACCCAAAAATATATTGTCAAGACCCCATCCCACAGGAAAAAAAATACAAGAATTATGTTTCAGCCCCTAAAATGACATACCCTATGCTACTCCACAAGCATTTTGCCTCTTCTGAGAAAACCCAGCATAATAGCATTGCCTGCTGAGGGCCTAAATATTCTGACGTTACCCGAGTGGCTGAGAAAGGCTTTCTGGCTGCCGATGGGAACACTGGAAGGGCCCTTTGTTGTTGGCAGCAAGGAGCAATGTTGAAGCATTTGCCTCTTGAAACCATGTCTGTGAAAACATTTCATGAAGATGCTTTGGCAGGCTTTCCCCCAGGCCTGTGTAGAGCTGCTTCCTTTAGAAGGAACAGCATCCGCTTCCCACGGCTGTGTCAGGGCTGCCCCACTGTCGCACCCCAGAGCTTCACCTGAAACCTGGAGGCTTAATGTCCGGCGAATAAAGGGTATGGCTCTAGTGAATTGGCAGGGGCCAAACTACTTACTTGAGGCAATATTTATTTAGACCTAAGCTTTGTGCAGAGGCCAACACTGCACAGCCCTCGTCCCCTCACTTGAGACGAAAGCCACACAGCTCCTGTGGACTGGGGGCTGGCCTCAGGTGGCCCCTTAAATGGCATGGAAATGCCTTGCCAAATAAGAGGTCAAGGGACATTGAATAAGTATTACCAAAAAAACAAAAGGGTGTGTGTGGATGCAAATTTAGAAGTCATTACTATAACACTCACCCAGAGTTACTGACTGATGTGGACAAGCTCCTTAAAGAAAGGAGGCCAACTACCTGCCGTCCTGGCTGATTCCTGTCGTGGTTCATTTGGGCAAATGGGACAATGCTCCACCAGCCTCAGTCTGCTCCAAGGCAACACCCAACATCCTGCCTTCATACTGGCAGCCAGTCCAGAGGGCAGCATGGCTCCTTCGCTTCCTCCTCCTTGGCCTCAGTGATGCCCTTGCAGATCTCAGCTGGCAGAAGGAGGAGCTTGAATGAGCTAGAGGAATTTCATGGCTCCTGGCTCCCCCCACAGTGAGTCTCCCATTCTTTTCCCTGCCACTCCCAATAGACACTGTAGTAAACCAAGAAACCTGTTTTAGTTTCACAATGGCAGTTTAAATTACACATGCATGGGGGAAAGAAAACCCTCCCACAATTAAATCTCAACTTAGAAAAGAGCCCTAGATAAGACTTTTGCCACTTGGCACAGAATGCTTGGCTTCATGGTGCCCTTGTCTCCAGTTTGCCCTTATTTCTGGAAGAGTTAAGAGCCAGAGACTGAACTGGCAACCAGTTGTTTCAAAAGTAATTAAAAACATTACAAGCTTGAAATTAAAAATGTATGCCTGACACACACACACACACACACACACACACACACACACACACATGCACCACCTTAGTGTGGACTGCACACTTTGTAAAAGACCACTGACAAAATGCAGCACAACAGCCAAATGACCACAAATATATAATTTTATCTGCCAGCTCCCATAACTCCTTAAATACTATTTATTATTTCATTATTATTTGCTAGTCACTTTTTCTCACAGTGATCCAAAGCAACTTCCATTAGAAGCAATTAAGTAAAAACCCAAAAACACAGCTATACTGATAAAAGGCAGCACTTATAAATCCTGCCCAGCTGAATTCCAACTTTCAAATCAAGAGCCAAAAGTCTGAATAAAGAGGAAAGTATTTGCCTGATGCCTAAAAATAGATAAAGATGGTGCCAGGCAAGCCTCCCTGGGGAATGCATTTCACAAGCAGGAAAACCAGCACTGAAGAGGTCTGTTCTCATGTTGCCAGCCTTCCAAACCTCTCATGGGCACTTGAGGGAAGGGCCTCAGATGATGACCACAGGGTCTGGGTCATTTCATGTTGGGAGCCGCGGTCCTTGAGGTACTGGTGTAAGGCCTTATAGGCCAAAATCATTGTTTTTAATTGAGCCTGCAAAATAATTGGTAGCCAGAATTAGTTTTATACATTCAGACCAGTTGACAATCTGGCTGTCAAATTCTGTGCCACTTGCAGTTTCTGAACTATCTTCAAAGGTAGCCCAGTGAATAATGCATCACAGTAGCCTAACCTGGAGATTACCAGAGCACAGATGACAGAAGTTAGTTTGCCCTGTCTGGACAGGGAGTGTAGTAATAGATCCAGGGTGGTAGTAATAGATCCAGGAGCACCCCCAAGCTGTCTACCTAATTAAAGAAGGTGTTACATTTCCTGACAAATAGAGACAAAGTGTGGTTTTGCACAAGCCACTATACCTTCCAGACAGAACAAACTGGCAGCTCAATCAAAATCCAAGGCAATGTACCTCACATACCAGTAGCTAGAATTTGCAAAATGATGTACTGTACTTGCCAGTGCACGCAGCCAAAATCTGTGCTTCTTTCAATCCCCAGTGATTAGCTCCTAGCTAGGTCTTAAGATAAGAAGCCTGTCCTGCTTCCTGTTATATTACATCCATAATCAGAGCAGCTCAGCCACAAGGCTTGTCCATCTGTCACCTTTCACTAGCATAACATTGCTTTTAAAATAGAAGTAACAGAAGCCACTGAAGGTTTGAAAGTCTAGAAATATAGGTATTCGGGCAGGTTCGCTTTCAACCAAATCCTATGAAATCCAAATGAAAAGGAGACCATACAATCCTTCTCACCCCCAGAAGTGTTTTGCTCATGCAACAGAGAAAAGGCTCCCCTTTCAAAGAAGCAGGAAACTCTTCCTCTTCAAAATGAACAGAAAGTTTGCCACAATGGAGAGAAAAGGTCAAGCCGAACAGGCCTGAAGTGTTAAGGAAGTCTGTCAGACATAAAAAGTAGGTTTCTCCATGTCTCTAAGGAAGCTATGATTCAATAGTTTTGCTGGTTGTATGATTCAACAGTTCATTTGAACCACTTTAACACATGGCCTCTGTCTACCAATGTGATAGCAAATCCCAACAGAGGAAAGAGCAAGAGAGGGAACTTCCTAGGAACACTTAAATATATCTATGGCAAATGGGACTCCACAGCCACGAGAGAGCAATCTTCCATTGATGAAAACAACATGGGATTGCTAGAACGAAATGATCACCTGCCATGTAAAAAACACATGGTCATAATGGTGCAGTAGACAAAGTGTTGGACCTGGGAAAGCCTGGGTTGAAATCCCTACTCAGCCATGAAGCTCACTGGGAGACCTTGGCCCAAGCACTCCCTCAGCCTAGTCAAGCTCACAGGGTAACCGTGAGGATGAAATGGGGTGACCCTGTCAGACCACCTGAATTCACTGAAGGACAGGCAATAGATAGTGAAAGAGACAGGGGGTACATAAAATGATAATATATTAGATTTAAATGCTAGGAGATTGGCCTAAAATGCTCATACAAAATGTAATTGTAGTATTATGAAACAGATCAATAACCATAAGACTTTTAGAAGACACCTGAAGGCAGCCCTGTTACAGGGAAGTTTTTAATCGTTGATGTTTTATTGTGTTTTTTATATTTTGTTGGGAACCATCCACAATGGCTGGGGCAACACAGTCAGATAGGTGGCATATAAGTAATAAAATTATCACTATCATTATCATTATTCTGCTGTTAGATAATAGCCAGAACTCAATGGACTTTCCATCCTTACAGGCAGAATAGCTCTGAGTACTTGATACTGTACTGAGAGACAGAACAGGAAGAAAAGGCTGTTGCCTTCAATTCCTATTTGTGAACTTCCTAGAGGCATCTGTTGTGGTCAGAATGTTGAGCCAGAAAGATATTTAAACTGCTTTGTCAAGGCAATATGACTTCCAGGTGATTTTTGCATATGGATGTCTTTATGCCATATTCCGAGTCACAATAAAGCATGAATGCTTAGTACGAGTAGCTCAGCTTCTGCTGTCTTCAACTCTACTCAACTAAACTTCTAACCCAGTTGTATGTGTCCAAAACATGTAGTTGGAAAACACAGTTTAGTATCAAAGCAAGCATACAAAGAATCTTTGGGTGCCAAGCAGAGTTGCCCTTGAAATTTAATTTAAAGCAAATCTAACACAGGTGAAACATCTTGGATTTAAAAGGAATCCAAAAGTGTTGGGTGTTTTTTTTACAATTTTCCCAGTGCATTCTTCTCATACATATGTTGTTACTAGATTTTGTCTGGAGTGCAATTTATATCAAATGTAAAGAAACTTTCAACAAAACATCTGAGAATTTTGAGGGAAGCTAAGACAGACTCACTAAACATGAGCAAATTTTCTCAGGTGGGTTTCAACTACCCTTCAGTTCTGAAGAACTTTGGAGCTTCACTCTGTATATTGTACTTTCTTAATATGAAATAGGGATTTCCCTCCATCAAGTTTTATTTAAAGAAGTTGCAATTGCTAGAAAGTATCCTAGTCAAAAATTCTTCTGTATTTGCTCTCTGGTATATCTTCTTCTTTGTTCTTTCTAAATGCCTCACATTCTGCCCTGGTACTTGTAATGATGGTACTGTTTGAATAGAAGGAGTTGGGGAAGGGTTGTGCACAAGTTTTATAGGCTTTACATTTAATAATACAGTCAATAAAGCTGACCCACTTAATCAGTCAAATGCTTTCCATTGTGGATGTTAAAGTGCCGTAGGTCAGCTATGAAGACACCATTAAACGTGATTTAGCCATTATTTCTGACCCCGTAAAGTAGATAGAAGGGACAGTTAACACCTTCCAAACTGGACCTTTTTCATAATTGTCCATTGGCAAAGTAGCGTTATCTGCAGGCCTATAATATAGATACGCCCTATGTTATTTCCTGAATACTATACTTCCCTCTTTCTTCTACTATTATACATAGAGAAAAAGCTCTCCACACTTCATGTAAACACCACTGCATAATCATCCTCTCTCATATATGTCAAGCTATTAAAGTTTTATATCTACACCTGTTTAAGGAGATTGTGACTGCTTCCCTGGCAGTTGCGGAAGAAAGTGTTCAGTTTTGCTAGGAATTCAAAAGGAACTCAGATCAGACTAAGGGTGCAATAGTCTGTTTTAATAGGATTCTTGAGCTTGAATGATGCCCCTGCCAAATGACCTATAATTAACCGAGTCAGATGCAGCGCACAGGTCATGATGTGGTCACATGTTTGCATCCAGTGAAAAGGGAATCACAACTCTCCAAAAACTGGAGAATGTGGCAGAACTGGACCCATCAGAAGAGGCTGCTTTAGAATAAGCTATGGGGAGTGGCAACAGTGAGAGGGGAAGAGGAAACAGAAAGGAGAGCTAGGGAGAAGAAGGTGAAGACCTATGAAGGACCAGAGACATCTAGGAAACACAAAGAGAGGGATGGAGGAGGAAGAAATGGCGTGAAGGAACAGGGGGTACAGAGACAATGTCCAGGAAACCAATTCCAGTTCCAGTTAGTAGCCATGTTGATCTGTTCTAGCTGCACACACACACATAGTCTTTTGAAATATTAAAAGACTTCCAGTAGGACTTAATTTACCTAATGATTTCCTCTATTGGAAGCCAGCAAGTGGTTTGCTAGCACCATGGGCCTTTTTTCTCCTTCCCTCCCTCCCTCCCCACCCCCCGCCACATGCCCCCTCGTGGCTCAGGGCAGGCTAGGAGAACCCTGAGAACAGCGCACTGGGGAACAAAAAAGGAGATTGTTCTGCCTGACAAACTGAAATGTTTATCCTGATGGAAAAATCTCAATGCTCTGTTGAATTCCACCTTAACTGTGGCATAAACTGGGTTGCAACGTTTTGTTAATTAATTGGTAAGATCAAATTATTTTTAAAAAAACAACACTTTAATTGACTAAAAACATGCCTCTGATTAATCAGTCAGCAGATTTTTTTGGGGGGGGGGGGTTAAGATCATCTTTCATAAGTATATACTTACAAAAACTGCAGAAAACAAACACTATTTCAGAAGAAACCTTTCTCTCCTGTGTGTGAGAGTAGGAAAAAAGGCTCTTCTAGGGGGGCTCTAGTTTCAGACAATCATCCTGCAACTTAGAGAAGGCAACTGGGACAGGGTTGGGAGGTGGAGCCAGCACAGTTGTTCCTCTGCTCCATCCCCACACCTGTGGTGTGGTATCAGAATGAAACCTGGGAGACAGGGCCAGATTTAGGTTTGATGAGGCCCTAAGCTACTGAAGGTAATGGGGCCCTTTATATAGCAGGTGGGGCCCATTACTTACATCATAGGACCCTTCACAACACAACACACTGTTGCTGTACGTAGGTTTTATTTTATTTGTTTTTTATCTTATATTTTGGAAATGTACATCCAGTGGTTTTTTTTCCCTTTATTTTTTTTTTGGGGGGGGGTCCCAAGAGAGTGGGGCCCCAAGCTATAGCTTGTTTAGCTTATAGGTCAATCCGACACTGCTGGGAGACCAGGGTTCAGATCTCCACTCAGCCATGAAGCCCACTAGGTGATCTTGGGAGCAGTCACTATATCTCAGCCTAACTCATTTCACAAGGTTATTCCGTGGATAAAATGGAGGGTGTGTGTGTGAGGTTGTATGTCACCTTGAGCTCCATGGAGGAAAGGTGGAAGAAAGAAAGAAAGAAAGAAAGAAAGAAAGAAAGAAAGAGCAAATTAGTTTCCTGAATCCCTGAAGAGGACTTTTGTTGTTTTCATAATATGTGTAATGTCTTGAAAATTCTGCCCTTCATTGTAATGAAAAAGAGGAATACATGAAGCAAGAATAAACCCATTTTTTTTTACCATTTTAGATATCTAAGCCATTTTTTTCAGTTTACAATTAGACACAAAAGAGTTGAACAGTATATGAAGCATATAATCAAGATACCTTTGCTGTCACAAACTAATGTTGATGTTTTCTGGCTTTTGAGTCCTATCAGTGAGTATAAAGAATCTAATGCAATTAATAATGGCAACATTCCTGCAAATGGTAAGAACAGCCCTGCTCTGATGCCTTTAAATTAGCCTAATAGGTATGCTGTTGATATGCTATCACAGATCAATGCAGACTCTTGACAGCCTCAGCAAAAGAAGGTGCAATTTTCCTCACATACGGTTATCCTTTAAAAGACATGTTTTCAACATTCCAATAGTTTAGGGCATGGATGGAGAACCTTTTCCTGCCCAAGGGCCACATTACATTCTGGGCGTTACCTTACAAGGGCCACATGCCAGGAGTGGGTGGGTCCAGAGGCAAAAGGGAACAGAGCAAAATGAAAATGTTGCATTTGTCCTGCAGTAAGTTACTTTCCACAAACACTCCCCCACTCCTTTCTATCCTCCATGCAGACAAGAAGTATGATCAGAATTCAGGGATACTGTATAGTCCAGCCAGACAAAAGCACTTGAGATGTGAAGGAGGCCAGTAAGTGGCATAGTTCTCAGGAAAGTTTTGAGAGCCAGACACATTTGGCCCCGGGATAAGCCCAAAATTTGGAGCGTCAAATCATGATTGTGGGTTAGTTGAACATATGTTTGGTAGTTTTTTAATCTTTGTAGTCCACATGAGGTTACCAGTCTTGTTCTATACCAAGGATAGGCAACTGGTAGCCCTTCTAATGCTGTTGGACTCCAAGTCCCATCAGCCCCAGCCAGCATGATTGATGGTCAGTGATGATGGGAACTGGAGTCCAACAACAGGGCCGTAGGTTCCCCCATCTGCATTCTGTTTGCTTTGCGCATCAGAACTGGATAGAGCTCACATTCCTTCCACAGAAAAATGCTCTCCTGGTTACCCTCGCCCCAAATGTCTTCATTTCAGTAGCTTAGTTAGAGGCAGAGCCCTTTTTGTTGATGCAATTGTTAAACAAATGGAAATAAGAAATCCTTGCTAAATCTTTAACACCCAGATATCTACAAGTAGAGCCCAATATGCCTTTTGGCCACCTCAGTTCTAATACATGATCTACTGCAGCCCTAGCTCAATCTTCAAAGAAAATAACCAGCAGAGTAATCAGGGATAATTTTAATTATTATTCCCCTTCCACGCTTAGTGCCGATACTAGCCCCAGTACAATCTTTTCGTGCTTTTACATGTTCAAGCAATTCAGGGTACTTTACAGTGTAGCCAGTAAGATTTGGTTTGCTGTTACCAAGAGGGAAACCTCTTTATAATTTCTATAGCACTTACTTAAGCAGCCTAGGAATTGCTGAAGGAACCCCTCCTTATAGCAGAAGTTATGGTGCAAAGATAGTATTTTTTCTGGAATTACTGGATGCTAGTTCTCAAAAGCAGATGTCGGTACCTGAGAGTCTATCTGTAAGAAAGCACTTGGCATGCCTTTCCCAAAGTTCTTTTCCACTTTTTCTCAGACAGCATGTTTTATTTATATGGCACTTTTTAGCTATATAAAGCATATGCATTAAATCTGTCCCAGCAATGTTCTTTGCAATTCCTGGAATCCAGGAACAGCCATATTGTCGCAATTAAAACTTTTAAGGGTCTGTAACCGTAAAATAGATTAAACCGATTTTTGACAACTGTTTCATATCTCTCACCTTTCCTGTGTCACTGAATGAATGGGGGAACTGTTTGGATTCCCTTAGAAAGAGGGTTCAGTGTTTCTAACTTGATGAGGTATAAGAGTCACGCTCTGTTTCTTGGGAGAAGTGGTTTTCAAACACCCTGTGTTCAAGAAACACTTTCTACAGCAGATTCTTCTCTGGGAACCCTTGACTATCTGCTGAAAAACGCATACATATTCAAAAGGATTCTGGGACGTGTTTTGGGGAACATTCTCTGTTCCTGCAAGACATTGACCAGATATGTGGGGCCTCACCATGTCTCTGACAGGGGTGGAGAACCGTTTCTGGCCTGAGGACCACATTTCCTTCTGGGCAGCCTTCCAGGGCCACATGCCAGTTGTGGCAGGGTCCATGGCAGGGCTGTTTTAAGCATATGAGGCACTGGGGTGCAAAGATCTGCCTGGCGCCCTCCTCACCCCAGGTTGCCCAGTCCCAGGCACACAGGAGGGCAGAGCCAGCCAGTCACCTCAGCGTCTCGCTGGCTCGGTCGTCCCTGAACTTGCAGCGCAGAGCTGCCCGCAGCAGCAGAAGAGAAGAGGAGTTTGGATTTGATATCCCGCTTTATCACTACCCAAAGGAGTCTCAAAGCGGCTAACATTCTCCTTTCCCTTCCTCCCCCACAACAAACACTCTGTGAGGTGAGTGGGGCTGAGAGACTTCAGAGAAGTGTGACTGGCCCAAGGTCACCCAGCAGCTGCATGTGGAGGAGCGGAGACACAAACCCGGTTCCCCATATTATGAGTCCACCGCTTTTAACCACTGCACCACTGATGGGTGGGTTCTTCCCCAGACTCAACTCTTGGGCCCCGGACTATTGGCCTGGCGCCCCTGAGAGCCCGGTCCCCAGGTGCCCCGCACCCCTAGTGCCTATGGGTAAGACGGCCCTGGTCCATGGGCAAAAATGGGTGGAGCAGTGATACCTTTGTACAGGAGATGAGTTTCTTCAGGCACTCACATGCATTATGATAGTTCAAGGAGGCAATTCAGTAAAATCGTGGAAGTGGAGTTTCCAGCTACCCCACCCGTTGCCCTTGGAAGCCTTATAAGAAGCTGCTGCAGGACAGGACTGCTGGCAACAGCATTTTTGCTATTGGAATCTGCATGTTTTATTTATCTACTGTACTTATTAAATTTATATCCCACCTTTTTCTTCCAAGGGTCTCAAGGTGGTGTTCATGGGTCTCCTCCCCATTTCATCCTCACAACAACCCTGTGAGGTGGGTTAGGCTAAGAGATGGTGACTGGCTCAAGGTCACCCAGTGAGTTTCATGGCTGAGTGGCGATTTGAACCTTGCTCTCCCAGGTCCTAGTCCAACACTCTAACTATTGTGCAGCACCGGCTCCCAATGTTGTTTAAGCAATCTTGTTGCATTTATAGTATCAAAATGTGGCTTTGTGTAGGCCATTTTATTTTTGCTTTGCTATGTTATTATGAAATTGTTTTGTAGAGTTTATTTGAAATGCAACCCCCTTTCTTTGTTGCAAGCTGCTTTGAACATGGTTTTGTGTATGTCTGCGTGGAAAAGCGTCATACAAATAAAAGGAACGAATGAATTTCAGCCAAGCAAAATGTACGGGATGTGAAGCAGGGCCAGGAGGGGCACGGTCTGAGGGCCAGATGGAGATACTTGCAGGGCTGCATTTGACACCCAGACCTGAGGTTCCTTACCACACCTCTGCGGGAGCCACACATGCTGCAGAAAGTAACTCTAACTCTGCTCTGTGTTTGCACGTTACAAGTAGAGATAGGTTTTCTCTCAAAATATGTATTCAAATTCATATTTTCTCCCAGATATTATTTAAATGTGTATTTGGATAGATTTAAGCTGCAGACAACTGTGTTGCAATATTCAAAGAAGTGTGACACCTGGCAGACGGTTAAATTCTGAGTTGGACTTTACTCCAAATAATGTGCAGAACACTTCGCAAAGGGATTTGCCGGACAAAAGCACATTGCCTACTTGTTGAAAAACATCCCTAGTTGCAGGAGAAATGTATACATTTAATTTCAAAATTAGTCAGGGATTATTGGTATATAACTCTGTTATGTGCAACATTGCACCAGTCTGACAACAACATATAAAATGAGTTGAATCAACAGCTTTAAAATCCATTGTAAGAGCTGCCCTCCTAAAAAACTACAATATGGAGTCCACTGAGTGTGGTGTGTGTGTTCACCTCAGGCGAACCTTCTTAGGGATTCTGGTGGAAGCCTAAGGAGTTTCAAATAAGCTAGCAACATTTTTCAGAAGACTCTTCACGTCCCATGAGCCCTATTTCAGTTAGGGTTACCCTCACTTCTGTCTGCTCTGCCACATCCCCCAAGGAAAACAGCAGTTTAGCTCTGAATTGAAACAAACAGCATTCATGTTTTCCATGAATTTCCATTTGTTTAATATGGGATAAGCCACATTTCTGATTTTTTATCAAATATTGGAAGTTGCCTTATTCATTTCTATTTAAGAATTCTTAAGGAGCTCACAGCTCCATGAATGGGAGACTACTCTCCATAAACTAACCTCATTCACCTGCCTACTTCATGGAAACATTCAACCTTATCGAAAGACCATTCCACCAAAATGTGTCTCAGACCTTATCTGGTCCCAACAAAACCAGAAAATAAAATAAAAAACCAGAAAATAAAATATAAACAATGCCCCAAACTTATTGTTTCAAACTTACCTCTTACTGAGGAAGTAAGAGTTTGAGAAAGCTCTTTGCAAAGCTTTACGGCTCAAGAATAGCAGGTGAATTCACAACCATAATCCTAACTTTCAGGAGAAAAGCCCTTGAAAGTTTATCCCCCAAGCTGTTTAAATGTCTTGACAGAGGTCTAGTTTTATTGGTTTTCCTCTGTGTATGTGAAAAATGAACTTTTAGGATAAACTGCTGTGTGGGAGATAAGCTGCAGTAATGCATACATAGCAAATTCTTGGACATTTCAGTTTTGTTATGGGCTAAACTGAACCACAACAGCTAAATAGCAATTTTGGAGGTAGAGCCTTCCACAGTGCTCTGAAAAAGAGGGTGGGTGTCTAATCACTTTCCCCCCCTAAACCATACTTACATTCCCTCCTATATTTTATCTGCTGGAGAAAATCAGTATTGCTTGCACTCTACAATACCGTGCAATATCTGCTTGGACTAGTCTGGGGACTTATGAAGCTTTCTTAAAAGGAAGAATTTAGCTCAAGTTCGGATGCAGAAAGTGAATATGAGCCAGTCAAAGTTAATCACTTTCAAATCCCACTTATTTACATAGGGCAGACTTGAGCATTTTACCTGACCTTTCAAATGAATGGAACTTAAAAAGTATTAAATTTTGGTTAGTTCATAGCCCAAATAGCAGCAATATCAAATTCCTCGCAAACATATGTTGTTGTCTTATCTGTGGCTCTCCGTGGTGTCAGGCAGAGGTCTTTCCTAGTCCTGCAGATTGGAATCCTTTAACTGCAGGTGCCAGTAATCACACCTGAGGTTTCTGCATGATCTATGCAATGAGCTATGCCCCCTTGCCATATATACCAGTTCTAGAAACCGATTATTTCTCTTACATGCACTAGTTCCTTTCCCACCTCATTCAGTAGCAAACTGGCATGCTCCATAGTGAAAGTTTCCAGATCTGCCTGGGGAGCGTTGCCGAGTTGGCATTTCTGCAAAAATGTACTTGGCATAATAAGACCGGCAAATAATTATCTGAATCAGTTTAAGATTAATTTTCCTCCCTGTCTCATTCATTAGAGAAAGGCATAGAATGGTCTTGCATTTTAAGGGAGACTAGGTATTTACATCAGGATTATCTCCACAATGTCTGAATGGTAGCTTTGCTCACGCTGAAGCTAATGGAACAACAGCAGTGTGTGTAATAACTACCCTTGTGCAATATTATTATTTTCAAATGCCTGGCCTCAGTTATGGTAACTGGAGAGTTTACAGATTCTGTGAATATCTTTGACTTTTTCATTTACAGTGAGAAAAATGCATGCATGTTGTTGCACAGGAGCAGGGAGGGGTACTGCCACAGGCTTGGCCTCCCTGAAGCAGCAGCGCCGCATCTGCATACTAGGCTGGCAAGGGGTCATGGCAGGGTGGTGGTAAGGTTAGGGTGGTTCAACAGTACAGTGGGAGCACTGGATTGGCTCTACTTAGGTGCCTAAACTGCCTCAACCTCCTTGCTGCCCACAGCTCATCATCTCACTATACAGCAGCTTGTTGCTCTTGGTTGCAGACAAAATGGCAATTTGAAGAATACCAGTGATAGATCCATAGTGTTGAAAACCAATGACTAGACATGCCAGAAGCTGCACAATAAGGTAGACTGTGGGCAATTTCATACAATATGTCACAATGATTCAGATCTTCACTACACTGCTTAGAGAGATAACTGTACTTTTGAATATGGAAAAGTAATGCACAACTAGGTGTTTTGTATAAAATAGTATACATATAGTAACAAAAACCAATTTGACCTGTAACACAAAAGCTGCATGCCCAGTTTTGCAGATAAACATCTCAATCAGGCAATTCCAACATGGTTACTATGTCCAAATTAGCGTTAATTTTTGTTTCTGTTAGTTTCTCAGAATCTCATTTTAAATTCAGTTCTTCCCATTCCTACATAATTTTGTGATTTTTTTTTTAAAGTCCACAGTTCACTCAATACAAACTTTTTGTACATACTTTTCCTTAAAATATGCTTTTTGTTTTAGTTGGAGATATGCAAATTCCAAAAAGTGTGGATTTTGAAAAATAGCTGTGTTTTGGTTTGCACAGTAGTTTGGGAAATGAAAATGAAAATGTATTTCCAGTAAGGATGGGAGAGAAATTAAGGAACATTTCAATTAAGATATTTAGAAATTTAGGAAAAGTGGGGTCCCTTATATCCCTGTCTTGACACCAGACACCAGATTTCACCCAAATTCATTTGGCTATTTCTCCTTAGTCAAACACCTGGATTTTTTTCAAAGCCTAAAAAATTCCTGTGGAACATGGAGTGCAGTTTTACATGCCCAAGTGCAGTATTAAGTTATTTAATGTATGTTTAAGTTGAGCCTTTATGTTCCAGTTCCTCTAAATGTCTTTCTCCTCCAGCCCTTGCATACTGTTTTGCAATGGCAACGTTTCTAGAGATGATTTGCAAAGAAGTGTTGCACTGTTGCATAGTCTGGCATCAGTTTCGCATGCAAAACAGGCTAGCACTATACAGTCATACCTCGGGTTACAGCCGCTTCAGGTTGCATTTTTTCGGACCAGAATGGGTTACTTCCAGGTTTCGGCAGTCGCGCATGTACAGAGGCGCCGAATTGCAACCCGTGCATGCACAGATGCGGGTCGCGAACGCTGCAGGTTGCGAACGTGCATCCCGCATAGATCACGTTCGCAACCCAAGTGTCCACTGTATTTCTAATAAAGTGCTGGGGGTTGGGAGAGAGTTCCTAAGCCTCCATACTGTGATGACGAAAAAAACAAAGCATCTAACAAATGCAGGGGCCCTTGAATGGCCCCATCTTTCTGCGCTACACAATTATTATTTTTAGTCCTATTATTTTCTTACACTATTGGCCACAACATATCACACCGCAGTGGAGGAGGGGGAGAGAGAGTTCATCAAATTCCTTGGAGACTTCCAACAACATTTGTATCAAACTCATGAATGCTGATTTCATTTATTTCCTCTATCTGCACAAAATATATTTTCCCTCATAAACACAACCACATCAGAAAGAATTCCCTGCCTTTGCATTTGAAATGGGAAGAAGATGACAAACGGCGGACTTTCCTATTTATTGGGATCCTTTATTGTTTTATCGGATGGCAATAGTTACAACATATGGGCAAAACAATTTTATTTTAGAAACAGCGGCTTTTGTTAAATCACATGCAGGGAGATCATAAGCAGGTAGGTAGATGGAGATTCATACAGGTATGTCTTCCCTTCTTCTACCTTTTATCCAGAATCAAGCAACATTATCTGTCTTGAGTGTGTGTCGTCTGTGTGTGTGTGTGTGTGTGTGTGTGTGGTAGTGATAGAGAGAATTTTGTTCAGCCTGCATTTTTAAGCAAGCACAGCTAAGTTGCACCTGGACTGGAATACAATTCTCCTTTGGATTTCACATTTCAATGAAATAATACTTGCCAAATAACAAAAAGTGCCAAAATATGTTGCATTGTGTATTTTAGGATGAAACGCATTTAGCAATGTATTCATTTTGGGGGTGGGGAAGACAAATTATTTAAAAGAAAGCTTTATCACCTATTGATGCAAAAGAGGGCAGAACAGAATTGTGAATGAACATCCTCTGGCTTCTTGAGCACAAATAAGACGCTTGCCTCCGAATTTATTTATGCTGTGACCCACTCTGTGTTATGCATGCATGCAACACATCCACACCCCTCCATTTGCACAGGAATGTAACACGTAAAGGGATGACAAGTGGACAGGGACTTAAATTAAAAATGGCTTCTTTTTACATTCAACTCCGCTGAAGAATCTTCAGCCCAAAGTATCTATGTGAAGATGCAGACTTCTATGTGTGCAATTGATATAGATACATATTCACAGCTGGATATGTATCCAATCCTAAGCACCGGGCTCTTCTAGGCCAACTGAACTGGATATGTCCTTTGAGGTGTCTCTGGCACTAGTTGTGCAGGAATTAATTGGGTACTATATCTTCAGTTTGTTTGTTTGTTTGTTTGCTTATTTGTTAAATCTGTATATCACCCTTCATCAGTAGATGCCAGGGCAGTTCACAACATAAAATTACAATATAAAAAGCACAAATACATCATAAAAATAAGAACAAAAACTAATCCACAACACATTTAGAAGGGCGCCATGGAGGAAGCACCCAGTGAAGGAACTCAGAGGATGATCTCAGGGTTCACATGGCAAGAGGTGGTCCTTGAAGTATTGTGGTCCTTTATGTTTAAGATTAATCCATCCCATTTCCTTTCCTCCTCACACGCTTCAAGCCAAGTCTAATTTGTGCTTTTAGTTTTCTCACAAAACACACATTAATAAAACAGTTGTGAGATCACTGCTGCCACTGCTGCAGCATCTTCTCAGGACTGGCCGGGCCCACCAGACAGGCACTCTCCTGGTGGTGGCTTGAATTGGCTGTGGCGACCCCACCAGCTGTGCAGGGCTGAAAAGCCCAAGAAAACCAAAGCCAGGGCAGTCAGGAGGTTGGCACCCCCTGCCAGCCAGCAGGAGGAAGCAGAGGGCAATGAACGCCAAGGGGCAGCTGCCGAACCATCCACTGCCACCACACACACGTGGCAACCCCTGGTTGCAGCACTGTGGAAGAGCAGGAGGAGGCAAGATTCCCAAGGCAGTGGCAATGGACTGAACAAAGTCTTTCACATACTGAACAAAGTCCTTACAGAAGCTTCAGGTTACAGATGCTTTAGGTTACAGACTCCGCTAACCTGGAAGTAGTACCTCGGGTTAAGAACTTTGCTTCAGGATGAGAACAGAAATCGTGCGGCAGCAGCGGGAGGCCTCATTAGCTAAAGTGGTACCTCAGGTTAAGAACAGTTTCAGGTTAAGAACGGACCTCTGGAACGAATTAAGCAATCACAATTTGGGAAGAAGAAGTGGATGTGGAGTCAAAACGTGCATTATCAGTGAGCTTCTAAAATGTTTGACACCAATGAAAATGACAATATATTTTCAATGATGAGCTTTTACTCCACTTTATTGTAAGAAAGCCAAACCAGCCTGGTGGAAGATGGAAAGATAGTGAGTGCAGTAACATCTTGTCACATAGGATGCGTTGCAAAACTGGACGAACAACAAGGATAGTGAAATGAAAGCAACAAGACTGAATTATCTGTGCAATCACATTTAGAATTAAGTCCCTCTGAATTCAATAGGGTTTATTTCAAATTATGTAGAGGATTGCCGCCTAAATCTAAGTACAAATGAGTAGTGTTTTGGAAAACCCTTAAACATGAAATAGGAGAATAATAAAGCAAACAAGTAGAAAGAAGGAAGCCTCAGATCCTAAGAAAATATTTTTCTCTTGTTACCATTACTCATGTTGGAATATTTTCTTCCCATTTTCTTTCTGAATAGCAGCCTGGTTGATAGTTCAAACTTATTTTTAGGAATACATAGTCAGTTGACTTTTTTGCAGAAAAAATGAGACGGGGGGGGGGGGGGGAGTTCTCCACAGTGGGGAGGATGACATGGCAACATGCACACAGACACGCACCCATAGATGCCATTGATAAACTTTACAGCTAAAAATTTAATATGTTTAGAACCATGATGAAATGCTTATCAGCTCCCTGCGCTGCCTGGAGTCCTTGCTGATCTCTGCCTGCTCAATGTGTGCTGGTAATGAAATGAAATAGCATGGGCTCCGTGCCTGAAAAATAAAATTCATTTCATTACCGTTCTTCCAAGGCTTTTCTTTCTTTTATTCTTAGACACAAGGCCTGGAGACATAAAGATCATCAGCCTTTACAGAATTCATCTTTTCTTTTCTTTTTAAGGCCTAATTTTCTGTGTCACGCGAAGGGATATTCTAGTATCGGAAGGAAGGAACTAGAAGAGGAATAGGCAGCCTGAGCCCCCACGTAATTCACAATCTCAAGGCTGCCCCTGATCCCGCCTGTCAGCCACCTTCTTCCCACGGAAGTTGAGCAGCAGCACCGTTCCTGATTTCAGCAGCAAATAAATAAATAAATAAATTGGGTGGTGGCGGCAGAGAGGGATCGCAAGGCTCAGAGTATTACTCATAGATATTATCTAAGGGAAATGTATCGTAGGTGCATGTGTTGTGGCTTTAAAAAGTACTTCACAGTATAAATAGCAGCATTATCAGCAAAGGGCAAAGAGGCATAGACACGACAGAGATCTAGGTATTCTGGAGGAGTAGTTCCATGGGCTCTGAAACACAGAATATGCTACGGAGGGAAGACGTGGGCCAAGGGTCCGTGATACTTTTCCTCCCTGGTGTAAAGGCTCTGTCAGAAGGTCCTATGTCTCACAGGTTTGCCTACATCTCAGAATGATATAGGAGTGCCCTATAATAAGGGCAGGGCAGACTACCGCCCCCCAAACACATAGCACAAATTACTATTGTGTTTGCAAATAGACAAAAACTAATCTACAAATGAATGGATGTGGTTAGTTTAATGGACAAGTGAGAGCATTGGAAAGTTCCCAGTTCAAAAGTTGTCCCTGCCATGAAGGGTAAAGAAAGATACACACTTTAATTGCTCTGAAATATTTGCTGCCCTAAATGGAAACACCTCACTCAAAGTGTAGTGAATTCATGTTCAGATAGGACCCGATTGGAACACTCTCAAAAAAGCTGAACATTCTCCATGAAAGCTAGGGAGGAGCAAATTTGTATGAAAACCAGGAGGGTGTTTTGGGAGGAGCAAGTAGCATTTCTTAAGAGTTTACACTGGGGGCAGAGGGTGGAGTGGAGACTGTGGAAGATTTTAGCAGTCAAACATAACAATGCATATTTGTTAGTTAGTATATAAAGAGGTTAAGGACCAAGCAGTTCTAATTGCTAGAGTAGGTTGTGAGGTCACATCCCCTCTTTTCCTGAGAAGAAGTAAAGCCTGCTTCCGGTTCCTATTCCTGCCCCCCCCCCCCCTGTAAGCCATGGGGGTAAAGTGCTTCAACTTAGCTCAGACTCATGTCTGAGGCTGCTTTACTATATTTATACTTAAGAGTATTTTACCTGCATTGTTTTATTGCTGCTGCATCAAGAAAATGCACGTCTGAGTCCTAGAAACTAATTTTAATCTTCCTTTACACTCTGTGGTCTTATTTACTGAACAGTGGGTAAAAGGAGTTCATCTGTTTCACACAGTTGAATAAAATAAGTAAGGTTTAATAGCCTATATTTATGATGACAAAATGCTGCATAAATTTGTGAGTTTCAGCTCTGCTAAAAGGGCCTTCTCCCACCAAAGTGATTGCAAAGCCCCACATTTTAAAAGCAAGGACCAGTTGTTAACCCACACATGTGGGTCTCTAGAGGATTAAATATCATTAATATATTCTCTTGTCAATTCCCACCAAAGACCACCATTATTTTCTGCTATGTCTAGGGCATTCAGGGAATGAACATGGTTGCCACCAGATGGCATTAGGGATTTCTGTCAGTAATTAAGAAAGAGTTAATAAAAACATTCACATGGTTGCTGGTACCTAGCAACAGCAAGTCCATAAGCTCTCTTTTTAAAAAAATGCTATCCCTCTGAAAAATCACTATTGCACCTCTAAATTAAGCCCCCTGAAAATGGGGGAGAGCACTTTTGACAGAGCCCTAGTTGAAATCCCATACACTTTAGAATGTACGTCTTCCTCTGCCCAACTCACCAGATAGTTTTGGGCAACCTGTGTCTTACCAACCTCAGAGCATGCATTTTAACTGCAATATGATATTTGGTGCTTACTGTATGAATTGTTGTTGTTGTTAAGTACTTCTGGCATACCAATGAAACAGAAGCAGAAAGTTAATGCTGCAGCAGAATCAGAAAGTTTAATAAATCATTTCCTTTAGAACCTGCCCCTCTCTAATTCCATCTGCCTGTCATTTTCTACGGTCAAATCCATTATATGAGGCTCTCATTAGATTGAACGCTGGAGGAAGGTTGAAGGCAAAAAGTTAAACACAGCCAATTTGGCTTTGTGTGAATGCAAAGCACGGCTGAATTTCTTGTGGGGGGGGGGGAGGAAGGGAGGAAGAATCCTTAACACTTTCAAAAATAGAAGCACATTCAGCAAAAGGTGTTGTGGAAATTAATTGTTCTACAGGACAGGGTTAGTGACCTCATTAAAAAACCCAGTGGCAAACAACCCTCTGGATTTTTCGCCAGTAGGCACCTGCTGTCCTGTGATAGCACATCTCTTGTTGGTAAATTCAACAGAAACCTTTTGGAGCTGCTGCAGAAAGAACCGGCAGCCTTTCGGGGCAGACATAGCTACTTTAGTTTGAATATCTATAGCACAATATTTAATAATTTGCTTCTCATTTTCTATTCTAGTATGCCAGTGCTGCTTCTCACAAATATGGATGGACCTTTAAATGATAAATTAATGCTCAAATACAAAATACACATTACGATGGGTGTGTGCATGTACAAAGCATTCCCATTTCTATAAAAAGTATTTAGAAGTTTTGGGTGCGAAAAGATCAAGTCCCTATTTGCATGCACAGTGAAACACAAAGCAAGTGGTTCATTCAAAGCCAACTGGTGAGTTTATAGCAAAAGTCGAGCCAGACTTTCTGATTTGCCACTCAGTATCTTAGCCACTACTCCACATCAGTCTGGTGCATTGCAGGGAGGGGCTTGGGCGAGATTACTCTCAGCATCCCTTCCAACTCTACATTTCTATGATTTTAAGTGAAACTTATGTTGCAGTATCATCATCCAAATAAAAAATATTATATCAAAGTTGGGTGATAGCTATCTTCATCTTGCTCTTGTTCAGTTTCCCAGGGGCTCCTGATTGCCCAACACTGTCCTGGTAAATTCTGAATTGCAAAAGTTCATTGTGGCAACTTCCATAGGCCTCTGAAGACTGTCCCTCATAAAATACCCCCAAACACACACACTACAGTGCACCAAATCATCACAACCTATTTATTGGGATCAGTGCGACTGTAATCCCATGAGTAGCTTCTTGGGAGTAAGCTCAATTAAATTAAGTGATGCTTACTTCTGAATGCTTTTTCAACTTCTAAAACACGCAGGGCTTTAACAATAAAAATAACCAGAAATGCAACCACTACCGTTCAATTATAGATGCAATCGATATTTCAAATATTACAGTTTAAACTGGTAGCATAAATTAGAAAACCCATCAAAGAAAAGATTAGAAATACCCAACCTGTACTTATTACTCCCTGTATGCCTACCTTCCCCAACCTGTTGCCCTCCATATGTCTTGAGCTACAACTCGTATCAGCTCTATCCAGCACAGCCACCCAGTGTGTGTTTGTGCACTGGCCAGATTCAACATGAGAGCTGGTTGTTACTTTACTGCAAACAGCTGAATACCAGAGGACTCAGATGATGCACCTGGCCAGTATCACTTCACACTGCTAATGTGAGGACTGAATCTGTGAAACCTCCATCACACTCTGGCTCCACACAATGCAAACCTGGCATGTCAAGCTAAAGGCTTGCTTGGTCTGTAACACTGAGGTCTCAAGATGTGCAATCTCTCCCCACTTTTTTGAGAACTTGTAAATCAGCCATTCACACATGCAACCCTAATGTGTGGAGTCATTGCATCAGCAGTACCGGGCTGTGTGCATGGAGGAGCATGGAGGATACCCACTACTGCACCATGCCAAAAGGATTCACAGCTTAGATATGTGTATGAATGAAGCCACAGGTAGAGAGAGCAATGCTACTTTCAGTGCTAGCCTTGGTACATCATTTAATAGCATTATGAATTAAGGAAGCATCTCTGCCTATAATGGGGTACAGATGCACTGTCCATAAAGAATAGCTGTGGTATACAAATAACAAAGCTCAGTTTCAAAAAGACTGCAGCTCCTGTGCACATGAGATGTGTTCCAAATTAGTCTCCAGGGTGATTTTAAAAATTAGAAGCACTTTGCATTCCCCCCTCCCAAAAAAATTGCCCCATTGGTGAAGACTCCCACTCCTGCTGATGGCGATTCATCTGCATCCCTGAGAGTGAACTACCAGGAGAAGGATTCTGAACTGTGAGAAGGAAATCCAGGCTAAATGATTCATGTTCCTGATTGCCTTCCTTCCACTTGCATTTGATGAGCTATGCTGCCTCTGGAATGGTTATCAATAACCGCCGCAGCCTCCAGCCATAATCGAGTGTTGATAGCCATAAAGCACAGAAGTGTTGGGCAAGCGAGTACAGTAAATACTGTGCTGAGCTTTATTGAGAAAGTCTTGATTACCATGAAGCTGAGTGACTTCCAAGCCTGGCCCAACGCAGCGCGAGTTAGTTACAGGATTTATCGACTCTTGTTTAAACCAAACATATATCTTGCCTTACTCTTCCATTTTCATTTTTCTTCATCACTGGCCAGCCCATAATTTTGGGGGGTTTATCACCAAACTTCTGTCTGTTCCATCTCCGAAGTCATTTGTCAAGCTCTTCAAGGTCACAGGGGAGCCACACTATGGACATATTAGTATTGACTGATTGGTCTTCCTATGCTCAGGGCTGCTGCCTGGCAGCTAAATGTGCTCTCGGATTTGCTTTTGTGTTGTTGCTTTTTAAGCAACGAAGTGATGTGGGGGGTGGGGGAGGCAAGGGTGAACAGAAACCAGTATTGTGATTCCACTTACCAACACCCATAAAAAGCACAGAAATTGAGATTATAAATATTCTAAGACCTACCATGCCAAAACATAAATAATAGTGCTTGCTGTTTATCAATAGCACTTCACAGAGTCCAAAGGGCTTCGCATACACTACCTTACAATAAAGCTGCTATACATCCCCATTAGACCAAACTAAACATGCTATGAGAGTCCCAAGGAGAATCTCATGGCATTTTGTTTTTCACTGACATGATGATTAAATTTGCAATGGTGAGTGTTTAAGCAAGAAGTGACACTCGCTTAACTCTTCTCTGATGGGCTCTTCCTCCCCCCCCCCCCATAACCTGTTTCCCCGATACTACTTTTTTCTTTTGTTCTCAGCAATGGAAAATATATACATCAGTTTAACCAATAACAAAGATAACCATAGCTGAGAACAAGACAGTGAGAAACATTCAGCTGTGTGCATCTAAAAGCCTGCTGGCACCCATTAAACAGGCCACCCATTTTTGGCCCGTTTCTGCATCTGGTCTCATTTTCTCTGACATCCTTCTTCTGCCTTTGATCTGGGGAACTGGACTTAGATGTTGTTTGGGGTAACCCATGAGCTTCCCAAGCATACGTGTGTTTTTCTTTTCCTCTGTTTCCTGCCCTCACCTCTGAGACCTACAGGTCTATCTTTCCTGGCCTTCTGGCCCACTTCTAATTCTCCGACAGCTAATTTTGGGTGTTCTGAAAGAGCAGCAAATTATTATTTGTTTAATTTAGTATTCATTGTATTTTTACTCCTAGAGAAGGAAAGTTTGGAGATTTTTTTTTTTTTTTTTTTGCCTTCGGTATCAAAATTGTTGCTGTTGATAGTATTATTATTATTATTTATTAAATTTGTATCCTGCCCAAAGCTCTCATGACGGTTCTCAGCATAAAAAGACAAAATACAGAGTAAAAAAGAACAAAAACAAAACAAACCCATAACCCCCCATAATTCCACCTCACGCAGCAAAATGTCTTGTGCTAGATGTAGAGACGTAGTATGGCTGCAGCCTGAAGAACCACAGACAAAGAGGCTGGTCAGTAGGTGGTCTTGAGAATTGTTCCTTTCTTTGGGGTGGCAATCTAGGAAACAATTTACCCTGTTCTCCACATGACACATGTCCACATGTCCAACATAGTGGAGCTGCAAGCTCTCTTAAGAACCACAAAAATTACAATCTAGCTTTCCAGTTCACAAATCAGAAGGTCCAAAATGCAGTAACACACTGCTCCAACGTTACAATGTTCACAAGGATATATTCTTTGCATGAATAGTTATTAGTGAAACTGAGCATCTGGTTGATCATCAGACCTGATTATGAGGAAAAGCCTATTTGTACAGGAATTCAAAATGGCAAGGGTGTAAGGAATAGAACAGATAATATACCTGTCACATGTGGCATTACTGGACTTAATTGGGGATTTCTACTGACCTCCTATCCATGCAGTGCTCAAATCTACAAATTTGACAAATTCAGTGATGTTCAAACTACAGAACTCTCTGGGCTCCTTCAACTTATTTTAAAGTTGTATCTGCTAAGTTGTGGGCGAACATATCAGACGACACAGCGATTCTTCAAACAGCTCTTGTTTATTCACAGGCCAGAACAGAACTGAACTGAACTGAAGGCTTCAGCCAGCCTGCTTATATAGAGCTCCAGAACAACGTAATTGTAACAACTTTCTGTAACTATCCAATCACTGAACGTCACTTTCGATCCCTTATTTGCATATGTGGACCTGAACTATCTACAGTATCCCCCTGCTGGCCCAGTGTGAGAACTTCAATACATAACAGTATCATTTCCCTTTATGGAGCTCAACATGACTAATCTGACCACACATTGACATTTTGACCATCAAGTCCACCAGCCATGTATGGTAGCCCACCTGGGGCTTGACAGATCTCCTCGTTTTGCTGCCTGTTCAGGACTACAACAGCAAGGTCTACAACAAGCACCTAGCAGTTGATAATACACAGCTGGTGGATTTGACTTGGTGGGTCACAAATTGTGCAGGCCTGCACTTGATTGCAGGCAGCATCTATCAGGAACATTAGATTAAAACTTATGCTGTTCCAAACAACTTATTGTTCGTCTGTTAACAGACTCAATAAACAGATAGGTATGCCAGACAAACAGATTGCATCTCCTACATCCAGAGGCAGTCTTTTAATTTCACAGAAAGGATAGATCCGATAGCTGCTGGCTGCAGCCAGTGCCAGGGAGCTGTGGATTATCATATTATCTTCAATAAAAGATCATAGATTAAAACAAAACAAAGCCTTGGGGAGAGCAGAAGTAGACTCTTCCTTGATGTTGCATGGGTTGCACTAATAAATATGCAGCACATACTCCTGCCCCACCCCTCCGTCAATTAACTATTTCTCCGTTAAAAACAAACAGTCAAACTATTATGTTCAAAGGTGTTTGAAGGGGAGGCAAGGGGGGTATTTTCTGTGTATTTTTTTAAAAAAATAGTGGCATCTTCAAAGTGTGTCAGATATGGACAGGGAAGAAACTCAATTCAGTTTACACTGATGGGCCAACCAACCTAATTCTTACTTTCAGAAACATTACATGAACTGAAACATAGCCATTCTTCAAAATTTGCATTCCTCCAGATTTTGATCCTATCTGGTTCTTTGTTGTTTGATTTTGCTTTGTTCTGGGTACTCTTTTGTATACCTTTCATTAACCCCCCCCCCCAAATAATTATTACAAAAACAAAAAGGCGTACAGAAATGGTATATGATGAAAACTAAGAAATAATAATAATAATTTTATTATTTATACCCTGCCCATCCTCCCATGTGTGAGTATTTTTTCTTGCGGGGTGAGGCATTCACAAAGTGATGTAGAAATCTAGAGAACTGAATTTAAGATTGGAAATTTGAGAGGAGCCCAAACTGACAGATTTCCTCATCTCTGGTGTCAAATAACAACGGGACAGAACAGAAGCAGAACGGAGAGCTAATGCTTTCAAATAAACTTGCTGGTTGGAAAAAGGATCCCTATGTGACCATGCTGTCCTAGACTAGCAGTGCCATAAAAGATAATAAAGTAGCATATGTTATATGAGAGAGAGTTCTGACAGAAAGCTGCATTTCTTTTCTCTGGCACAAGCCCTGCCTCTGTAAGTCCATAATCATTGCAGGTGTTTCCTAACTGAGTACATTCCATTGTTTCCTTCAGTATGCTTTAAAAAACACACAACCAACTGCCTTCTTACCTGGTCTCCAAAGAATCAGATCTAGAGCATCTTGTATTATTCTGTGTGTGATTCATATCTTGTAATAATATGTGTCTACTTCCTGGCATACTTCCTCTCTTAAAATAAAATAAAATATGTGGGCATGAAGAAAACATGCTGAAAACCTTGACTATCTCTGTAAGGAAATCCCTGGGCCTACGGTAATCACAAGTGTATATAGCCCTAACTTTTGTACAAAATTCTCAAGAGGGAAGGTTCCCTTCCATTTCTGCGGCTCTCTCCTTTACACTCGTTTTGTGTCTACATTCTGATTCCATAAATTTTGATTCCTACCTTTTCTATTTTCCACTCTGGTTGTTTATGATCGCTCAGGACTGCTTCAGTTCAAGACACTGGCACTGTCACCAGTTCTAAATCCTCCTCCGCCTCTCCCCTCCTCCCTTCTCAATATGCCATTCTCTTCAGGAACAGTTGCATCTCAGCTGTCAGTGTGAATGGGAGAGATGTCCTTTACTGATAAGACTCTGCCTGTGGCACAGAGAGTTCCTCCGAACAGCTAATTAGCAGGAGATAGGCCACTACAAGGTTCAATGCTGTCCTTCAAGTTGGCTGCCAACACAGACACCGTCAACTGAACTGTCGTGTTTCGCTCCTCACATGAGGCAACAGGTGAAGGTTTGGGGGACTGCGGGAAGATGATGGCACCCAAGTGTGGCAAAAAAATAATATCACTGAAGACAAGAGCAGACGGCAAACTACCATTCCATGACATGCATGGGAATGGATTTATTACTACTACTAATAATAATAATAATATGAAGACACAACCTAGGAAAAGACCTATTTTGTTGCTAAAACCAAGTAGTTACATTTTAAGAGTGCTGAGCCTCACATTTTAAAAAAGAAGGTGGTCTTGTAACAATTAGTTCCTTATTATATCGTTATAAGTTTTTTTTTGGGGGGGGGAGGGAACTCCCACTAAACCCAGAAAAGTAATGAATGTCAGAGTGTAGCTAATATTTGTGATATTGAAGGGAAAAATACAAGCTGCAAAAATTCTCCCGAGCATAGCCCATGCAAACTAGCCTGGCCAGACTAACTGAATGTAAGTAATTATGAAAGCATAGACAGTCATCATCACTTCAAGAGGAATCTCCCAGGTCTGTGCAAAGCGGAAGTTACCAAGGTGAAGGGGCTGGGTGTGAAGCGATGGGAAGGAGGTTTGCGCAGAGTTTTCTAGGAAGAAGAAAGGAAGTAGACCAGGGGTCAGCAAACTTTTTCAGCAGGGGACTGGTCCACTGTCCCTCAGACCTTGTGGGCGGCCGGACTATATTTTGAAAAAAATATATGAACGAATTCCTATGCCCCACAAACAACCCAGAGATGCATTTTAAAGAAAAGGACACATTCCGCTCAAGTAAATACACGCTGATTCCTGGACTGTCTGCGGGCCGGACTGAGAAGGTGATTGGGCTGGATCAGGCCCCCAGGCCTTAGTTTGCCTACCCATGGATTAAATGCTTCCATATGAGCCAGCCTGGATAATCTCAATGTTTAATGAGGTATACAAGCAACATTATTGTGACAATAGTGACATATTCATGACATTTGCCCATCAGTGGTGGAAAACCAAAGCTCTACCCTGCATGCGCATTAAACTGATAATGCTGCTGTCTTTCAGTATTATACATTTCTGCCTAAGCAAACCACGCTGATTCCCAGACCGTCTGTGGGCCGGATTTAGAAGGCGATTGGGCTGGATCCGGCCCCCTGGGCCTTAGTTTGCCTACCCATGAAGTAGACAGAACTCCATTTGGGGGCCGAAGGGCCGAACCATCTTGGGAGGCTGGGAGGACGGTGTGTGTAGCAATATCTTAAGACTCACAGTGTCTTCACACACTAGAGTAGAAGTGGTTGTGTTACAGGTTTAGTTTTCTGGTCTGCAAGCCTAGCTCACCATCACAAATCCAACAAGCCTCAAATCTAGTTAAAGCAGAATCTGCTCCCTTTCCAGAACCCCTGACTTGAGCTTACTCTGGCATGTGGAGTTCTCCTGACTTTGATTTTCATTTGGTTTTCAAACCTAGTAATTTAAAGTATGGGAAGATTTACTGTTTCTGCTGGAGAGCTGGGCAGCAGCATTTCAAATGGAAGTAACTAAAAACAGAAGGCCAGCTCTGTCCTTCAGGAATAGCATGCTTTAATACTTTCCCACCATATGAACAGCTAATCACTCCCTACACACGTAACCATAGTTTTGTTGAAACTGAAAAGAAATGTTCCCACTTAAAGTTTGGTTATTAGTCTTTAAAAGCCCCAGTCTCAGCTTATAAGCACACACTTAAAGATTGCTGTTTGCATCAACAGAATTCTAAATCATTAAATTCCAGAGCAATCATTGCAGGTCACTTTTGCAAAAATGTCCCGGGGATTTCTAAAATGGGAGAAAGAAGTTTGCTTTTAGTGGTTTATTCAGTGCCCTAAGATCCACATTTTTATGGTTCATGTTAAAAGACACAGTTACTTGAATAGAAGCAATTAAGCTTGATGCTTCTTTAACTGAGAAGTAATTGGAATGCAGTTATCATCCAGTTTCACAAAGGTGCAGGCAAGAACTTAATTTCCTTTACTTCTCTTTGCCAGCAAAGCTTCTCCTATAAATCCAGGTGAAGAGACGGGGATTTGGGGAGGGAGAATATTTCTCATTCCTCAGAATGCTACCTTGTTTTGATTTGGGGCTTTCTTTTCTACTTCACTAACTTTGATATATCTTTCCCTGCCACCTGTGCCCATGAAATCTTCTATCTTCCAATGTTCTAAAAGCAATGTCGAAAATTCACGGTCATTTTGAAAGATGCCTACCAATTCCAGAAAATTTAGGAGCTTAGATTTCCATCTGGTGTTGATTTTAGGATTAAGGAATCTTATCACACAAATTCATACACACTTTGTAAAAAACAATTTCAACCAAAGCATCCAGGGCAACAAGGAATTTACCAGGATACGCTGCGGAGTTTCTAATGACAGCAGTATTCTGACTCAAGATGTTCCAGATGCTGACTTTTGTTTAAAGGAAAGCTCTTGGGCATCATTTTATTGAGGATTTTGAGGTTCTGCACCAGATAAAACATGTGAAGCAACAAATATTTTAATGAAATAGAAACATTACACAGGGAACCCACCCACAGCAGGGGAGCAGGAAGTAATAATACAAATTGCTAGCTAACTTGTAGGTGGGTCATCATCAGTTGCCCATCGACACTGAATATTCTGCTGGGAGTTCAGTTGGTGCACTGGGCAAGGTTTGTACATGGGAGAATCAGCTTAAGAGTTTAAAAGGAAAGCAATCTAGCAAAATTTCTTAGGCGTTCCATGAATACTTGCCTGTTGAGTATGTTTACATTCATCAAATCATATTCCTAAATGTTTTATAAAAATGGAGACACAAAACATTTCAAGGAAATTAGTGTACATATTCATGGTGTGTTGGACTTCTTAAAATGCTTGTCTTATCTGATGTCCAGGGTATTTTTCTAAGCTATTTGAAGCTAAAGTTGTTTTTTGTAATTAACTTAAAGAGGATCTATTCTTTTGTAGACAGTTCTAGTTTGATCTAGCAGCTCTTGCAAAGTTCATCTTCCTTTTCCCAATAGCCAATAACATTGATTGGGAAGTTTTAAAAGAACAAACACTGAGTGGCAATTTAGATGACCTGATCAAAAAGAATGCAAACTGCCATTAAAAAGGATGTTTGCGTTTGATTGTCTGCCTTCAACTGAGCTAAATTTGGAAGTTTTCCCGTCTTTGATGGTGGTGGAGTGGGAAGGGGAATCAATATAATGTTATGAGTTGGGGAGAAGGCTGTATGCCAAGACCCTTCTAATGCCTTGGCCCCCTTAGTTTCTTAGTGAGGTGATAGCCTAGGTAAGGGCCATTAAGGGAACAAAGGAAGTGGCTCTGTGCCAGATGGCAAATTGGTGGACTCCCTCAACTCACTGGAAAGACAAAGACCAGAGTGGAGACTTCAGTGATGTGAGCTACAAGCTGGAAGCAACAGGCTGCAAAGCCAGAGCGTCAGAATGATGCCTGATTTCTGTTTGAACTCAAGGCTGTGCCTTTTGGGGTATTAATGCAATGAACCCTTCCACCATAGTCTTAAGTTGTATATATGTGTAAATAAACAACACACCATAAAGACACCAGAGTCTCTGTTGTCCCTTGTTCTGAGGAAACCAAACCCCGGGTTAGCACCTGGAACCCCTAGAATCTGGCACCACTCAGAGATTGGGATGGCATGCAACAATAACTACTCATAATGCCATCTGTAAACTAACCACCGGTTCAACATTTGCCTCTTAATTAAATATCACACGTCTCCCACTCTCAGTAGCTGGTTTCCAAAGGAATGTCTTGAAGTCACCCAGGGCCAGCTTCCAGATATGTGTGGTCCATGGGCAAGAGATCCTTAGCAGGACCTGTTCATACATATTAACTACTGAGCTGGGGTTGGTAGCGCCTGCTCTTACACCAACTGGTATTTGCCTGCTCACAATCGGATCAACCTGCACAGTCAGAGAAACCAAATCGGCCACTGTGATGAGTCTGTAATGACGGAGCATCTGCCCAAAAAGAAACGCAGCTTTTTACTCCACGTACTGGTCACTGTAGGCATTCCCAAACTGAGATTTTCAGAAAATTCTATCCCTCTGTCAAACTGATCTGCCTGGGATTCCACCTCCCCCCCCCCGGGGGGGGGGATAATAATTCCAATCCCTTTAATGTGAGTTCCCCTCCCCCTAGCTCCACTAAAAATAAGAACAATTCTCACATGTTATATGCATTATTATTTCCATATTGTTTTTAAGTTGCTTTGGGTTGCCTTAAGCAAGATGAAGCAGGCTAACAAATTTCATAATCATAATCATATGCATATTTTAAGTACATACTCTCCAGGTTTCTTAAAGCAACAAGCATATAAAATGATATATGAAACCGTACATAAAACTCTATAAAAATACATAGATTTTAATGTACTTACAAAATCATGCTGCAGAAATATAGCACAGCATAGGCCTGACTCTTTTATGTGTAGTATGCATACATATAATGTACACATTTTTGCATATATTTAGACAGGCTTTTTTTTAAAAAAAGACAATGCATTAGAAACTTGAACATAAGCGGATATGCAATGCAAGAGCTGACCCAATGTGGAAAAGGTTCAATTGTATCTGAACTGCCAAACCCCAAGTATAAATGGGTTCCTTCTCCAACCAAATTCCCAGCCCAAAAAGTGAAGTTCCTTAATTGACATTTTCAGCGCTAGCGAACATAAGTAGTGTGAACCTGACCAACAAGAGCAGAATTATGTGTGTGTACCTAGTTTGTGTCTGGATAATGCCATTCTACTGAATATGATTTCTTGGGCTTTAATGAGCCATCTTTGTCTATTCACATCACAAATATTTCCATTATTCCTCAGCTCTGTGAGCCTTTCTGTGTTCTCTAAGACAAACAGAGGCACAAGGACAACAGTACTGGGTACAAAGAACAGCAAGAGAATAGCAGTACCGTGACAGCTGCCATCATTTATGAGAACAGCTCTTCTATGGCCCCAATAAATCAAAAGGCAGTCACTGGAATTTGTCCACTGATTCTCATTTCTAAGAACTATTTTGCAGTATTTTACAATGGTGGGCTCCAATGCACAGCCAAGTTTGGTATGAATCCCCGATTTAAACCTTCCCAGGCAAGATTAGAAAGGTGCTGTGATGGAAAACAGCATCTGAGTTAAGAAAATGATGCAGTAAAGGTATGTATAGAGTACTGACATCTTTAATAGACAATGGACAAAAACATCAGAAAACTGCTGAAATGGGGGGAAAGCTATCTTATTTGGTTTTGCTCTGGGGCATATGTGAGCACGGGGCTTATGCAACTGAGCATGCTCCAGAAATATATAAACAAACACATCTCCAGCCTTGTCCCAGGGTGACACGTCTGGAGCGGGAACAAGCTGATTTGACACTTTCCCACCTGCCAGTGTGACCTCATGCAACTATGATGTCAAATGGAGTTTTCATTTGAAGATCAGCTTGAATTCAATACATTCCTGTACAGGGCTTCCTGCAAAAATCCTTTCCTCCCCCTACTAGTGTCTGGCAATAAGAACCACATGGGATGACACTATGACACTCTGAAGTTCTCCCACCTCCCCCCCACCCCAAATGCTCAAGGCTCTATTTTGTCCTTTGTGAAAAATGGTAACTAATGGCAGAGAACCACTGCTCTTGGGATCTTACCCAATTCCAACTGATTTTTGTTTTTGAAGGATGCATGTACACAGGTACAGAAATAACTGTGTGCATGCTCAGAAGGTGGTAGAGGGTGGGGAGATGCATTCTGTCAGGTTCCGCTCACTGACATGGAAATAGCATAAACAACAGAACAGTGACAAATACCCATGCTGGAAAAATGAAATGTGTTGAAGCTAATGTGCCCATTGCAGGTGGATATGGATCAGAATGACTTGATTGTGATATAAAGCCCTTGCCTGGAAACAACCTAAAAAATGCAGTAAGCTAGTTCCACTAAGGGGGTTCCTTCTAGGTCAGGCTTCTTCAACCTCAGCCCTCCAGATGTTTTGAGACTACAATTCCCATCATCCCTGACCACTGGTCCTGCTAGCTAGGGATCATGGGAGTTGAACCAGAGCTCTCTTTATTCCTAGCCACTGGCCATGCTAGCTGGGACTGAAGGGACTTGCATTCCAGCAACATCTGGAGAGCATCACAGTGCCTACTGCTGCAGCAAGCAAGCGAAAATGAATCTGACCTGATCAGCAAACAAACTGTGGGGGCCTACAGCCTCAGTTTGACTCATCATAAAATGTTTTTTGAATCAGAAAGTCTTCTCCTTTCCCTATGCACCTCCCACCCCTAAAATTATTTCCACAAAATATATTGCCTATATTTCCCCAAAGCACAATTGTATTGGTAAAGGTCATTTTGCAACGTTCTGCTGTGATCGATCGATCTATCTATCTATCTATCTATCTATCTATCTATCTATACATGCACATCAACAGACCTGAGAGCAGTACACATGAACATCCATTTGATACAAATAGTTATTTTCTTGAAAAACTATGTGCTTTCTTTCATCTGAAGGAACTGTTAAATGCTAACAAATGGGAAAGCTTAAAAGTCACAATAAAATATGCAGTAAAAATGCCAAATTTTCTTTAATTTGTCAGTTTCTACATGGTTTTTACTCCCTCATGATAGGTATTACCTAGTACATATTTCACCGCACATTGTGAAGTCTACAAAAGGCAATTTCCGCGACATATTAACTCAGTCAAACCTAGTTATGTTACACAAAGGAACTGTTCTCATGTAAATCAATGAGCTTGCTGTCGAGAGCAAAGGGACTCACATACAAATTTGTGACCCCACTTTCTCTCTCAAAGAGGCCCACACCTCTTGCGCTGCATGAAGCTGACTGCAGTTCGAAAGTGGCTCAATACACATCCTGTTGCTACTACCCTGGGACTGCAAACATGGGGAAGAGATGTTCAGCACTTGGCTGGTGAGCTCGGGGATGTTTGATGAGTCACAAGTTCCACACTAGGCTGCACTACATAGCAAGCTCATGACCATAACCTTGAAGGAATTCAGATGTATTGTTTCCACATAACACATTTCAGTCCCATTTCTAACACCATTTAAGAACTAAAACTGCCTTTCCTGTGCTGGTGGCAAAACTATTTCAGGAGAAAAACAGGGAGAGATGATCCTATCCAATTTTCCTGGACGTCTCATCAGCTTTCGACAACACAGGCCATGCTATTCTTCTGGGTTAGGCACTGTCTGGTTGGGTCTTCTGCACAACCACACTCCAGCGATTCTACTCTTACTAAAATGTAGATGTCATTACATAAAGGGGCTCTTTTTAAACTGTCATGGGAGGCTGCTTGGAGATTCACAGTAAAAGGTCACTGATATGCTGTTGTCACCCAACCCTGCTTCCCTCGTGCCTACCAGAACTGTGAATTAGGACATGAGGATCCACAAGGTAATGGGCATCTCTTCACAGAATCAGAGACTTGTAGAGTTGGAAGGGACCCCAAGAACCATCTAGTCTGACCCCCTATGGTACAGGAAGCTCAACCAAAGCATCCATGACAGATGCTCATCCATCTGTCATTCAGTCAGACATGCGCAGCTTGTAACCTATCAAGATGATTACAACCCACGGTGGGTTTCTGTGACGGCAAACTAGGGGCTTGAGAAGTCTTCTGCTTCTGTTTCCTGGCTGTGAATTCAAGAAATGCAAGCCTTGGGGTGTCAAGCACCTGACAGGCGGTGATGCCTGGCAGTGATTTGAATGCAGCTTGATGGGCCAGAAATTGGGCAAGCCTGCTCTACACAGTAAGTACTTCTAAATGTCACTCCCGATCACGGATAGGCTATATTCCCCACCCCTCCTGCCTATAAATCATGACATTGGCAAAGTAGCCATTTCTAGAGCTTGATCTGAAATTATTTATATGATATGGGAGGAGGGGGGGACTTGGGGACATTAAGGAGTGTGTGTCTATGTCCGTGTAAGTAAAGGGTTTCCCAGCTGTTGAAACTGCCAGGCTCTTATTATTATCATTTTTTAAATGTGAATAAAAAGGGCAAGGGTCGACACCAGTGGAAGCTGCCATCTTTCTTCTCCAACAATGCTCTCTGAATGACACTAAATCATCACACTTTGTTCTAGGGATGCATTGTTTGGGGGCACTGTTGTCACTTGAAAGCTTCACTAGAACAAAAGAAAGAGCTAGTCCTATTGCAGCTTCCGGAATGTCCCCACCCTCAAACACTTCTTAAAATGCTTCCCTTCTTGGTGAAACTGAGCAGCAATTTTTGTTTCCTTTTACTCCCTGGCCAAACACAGATATGGAGAGGAGAGCGGGGAGAATACTCTGAAAATCTTCAGATCACAGTTAGGGGAACACCCAACGACTTCATATTTAGCTGTGAAATTGCATTCTAGAATACAAAAAGGATATACAACTGCACATCCAGTATTCAAAAGTAGAGGGATAGTCTTCTTCTTTTGCTGCTAAACATATAGGCAGAAACAGAATATTTCCTTTGGGGGGAATGGTTCCTCTCTTTAGAATGATTCATAAATAAAAGCAATTGCCTCAGTCATATCACAACTGTGCCCTGGAACTTTGCCTAATGACAAGTCAAACAATGTCTCATTTTTGGGCATGCTGGTGTAGATAGATAAAGACTCTATAATCACTAAGTTAGTGACAACTTTTTTTTTTTTTTTGCTTTGGATGGCTTTGGAATTAGAATGCAGATAGTCAAAGGCTTAGAGCAGGCATAGGCAGACTTGGCACTCCAGATATTTTGGGACTACAACTCCCATCATCCCTAGCTAACAGGACCGGTCATCAGGGATGATGGGAATTGTAGTCTCAAAAACACCTGGAGGGCTGAGTTTGCCTGTGCCTGGCTTAGAGGAACAAACTATGAAGCAAAGACAACAGCAAGATGGCTATTTGTTATGTTAATCACAGGCACCCCAAGCCATGTTGCTTGGACAACTGCTAGACAGCTGCAAAACAGCAGAGACGCAGAAAGAGAAGTGATTAATGCTTTCCCTGCTTACTTATTTCCCCTCCTACCACGCAACGTTCCCACCCTACCCAACAGGGATGCCAGATACATTACAGAGAAAAGCAATAAGGGAGGGACTAAGCACCTCCCTGATACCCAACACTTCTCTGTCACACACTTTGCTGCTTGTCCACTTGTCCACAGAAAGAGAGAGACAGGGAGAGCCCCCAGTTCCTACACCCAAGAATGCTGCCAAGTGCCTAGTTTGGCTGTACAGTTTGATATCACAGAGCTCTCTTCTCTCCTCTTTCATCAAGCTCTAACTCAACCTTTCAAGAATTTTCTGTCCTTGTAACATGGTGCCACTATTTTTAATTTTTGGCTGAAGTTCCTCCAAATGTTCTCATCAGTATTCCAGGGACAATCTGTCCTGCATACACAGCATTACCTCATCTTAACAGCTTCCAAAATCAGCTGTGTTATCTATCTATTGAGATGCAGATATATATTTTGGACAAAATTTCCCCTGAATTATAGGTGCTGATAAGGCATCTAAGCCACAGAGCCAATATTGAGAATATATGCCGTGCCAGTTGGTAATAAATAACTAGTTCATCCTTGCAATGCAAAGTTTTCTAAGGCAACCTTCTTGTTGAAACGTAAAAAGCTTGGGCTGTTTTTCCACTGACTTCTTTCCTTTCCCCAACATAATTACCATTGTTTTCAGTGAATCAATGGGACCGTTATAAAATGTGTTTGCTATAATCAAGTTCTTATTTTTATGCTGCTGATAATGTTAAAATATGATCCTACACAATGACTAATTAGCGTTCTAAAACCCCCACCATTTATTTAAATACAGAAGCACATGCACTTTATTAGTTCTGAGTTGGCCTCTCTCTGTCTCTGTCTCATTCTCTCTCTCTCTCTCTCCTTCTCTCTCTCCCCTCCCCTTTCTAATATTGATTTGTTCTTTCCTTTCTTTTATTCCTCTCATTGTTAGAAGTTTCCCATTAGCTCTTAGGGAAAGTTTTAGAATGGTAAGATGAGGGTATTTTGTTGCTACTGGATTCTCTTTCTCTGTGTCTCTCTCTCTCTCTCTGAGTGTGTAAGCAATAAACTACAAGTAAAAACTGAAAATAAAAAAGTTATACATAAAAGCAGCTCACTAGCACTAACTGCCTGGCAGGTGTGTTGTTGCCACTTGCCAGAAGGGAAAGTGGTCTAAGGGAAAGGCTATGGTGTGAGCGCTCCAAGGCAGCCATGCCCAGCTACCTTATACCAGACGGCATATATGACATCAGGTATGGGGCGGGTAAAAACATGGCTCCCTGCCAAAATCTGTGTTTGAAGGGACCGCAGATCATCTGCAAACCTCTGCTGCTTTGCCTGCTAGCTTTAATTTCAAACTACACAGGGAAAGGAAAATGCTTCACCTGACATCGCGGTGACATGAGGTGACTGACCGGTGAGAGTCTGTGCTCATCTGTCAAAACAGCCCACGGGGGTTGGAGGAAGGAAGGACTCGGCCGGCTGGCTAGGAAAGCTTTGTCAATTAATTGCAATTTTCATGACACATTTCTTTCAACAGATGTTGAAATGTACTGGTAAATGATGGAAATGGGGATGAAAATAGGACATTAGCTGATGTAACTTAGAAATAATGGATATTTGCTTATAAATGACCAAACACAGGCAAGACAAGCACTATCACATCAACCACAAAAAAGCCACCACTGTGCCTATAAGTAGCTAACTACTCTTAGGTATCAGACCCCTCCAGGGTCCCTATTTTCCAGGTACAGTCCTGGATTTACAGAAGCCGTCACAGTTTCTGATTCGATCCTGGAATGCCCCACTTTTCCTTGTTTTGATCAGAGAAATGTTGGAGATTTATGGAGTTACGCAACCCTCCTGAGCCAAGTAGGTAAGTAACTATACAACCTATAGAAGACATCTGAAGGCAGACCCGTACAGGGAAGTTTTTAAATGTTTAATATTTTCTTAAGTTTGTATATATGTCGGAAGCCGCCAAGAGTGGCTGGGGCAACCCAGTCAGATGGGCAGGGTATAAATAATAGAATTATTACTACTATTGTGGAAGAGGATATCCCTATTTTCATCGGAGAAATGTTGGAGGCTAAGGGACGCGGGTGGCACTCTGGTCTAAACCACTGAGCCTCTTGGACTTGCTGATCAGTGGTCGGTGGTTCGAATCCCTGCGACAGAGTGAGTTCCCGTTGTTCTGTCCCAGCTGCTGCCAACCTAGCAGTTCAAAAGCACGTCAAGTGCAAGTAGATAAATAGGTACTGCTCTGGCGGGAAGGTAAACAGCGTTTCAGTGCGCTGCTCTGGTTTGCCAGAAGCAACTTAGTCATGCTGGCCTCATGACCCGGAAGCTGTACGCCGGCTCCCTCAGCCAGTAAAGTGAGATGAGCGCCGCAACCCCAGAGTTGTTTGCGACTGGACGTAATGGTCAGGGGTCCCTTTACCTATGGGGTGTGAAGATCAGCAGTGGGGACTCTGGTTGTTCCGCCACCCTCCAAAATGTGGGGAATGACACCTCAGGAGAGAGTTTACTCTGTGGCAGCCCTTTAATCATAGAACTCCCTTAGGTGTGTCCAGCATTTTAGTTGTATAGCTTCCATTTTACCCTGACATTTGACAGCTAATGTATTTTGTTTTGTGGAAGTCAACTATTTTATTGTATGTATAGTGTTTTGATTCAGCGGAAATGGTTTTACTTGCTTTTATAATACTGTAATAAGGATGTTTATAATCCCTTTAAAAATGATTATATTGTTATAACCTGCCCTGGGATCATATGACCAAAGGTGGGTAAGAAATTGTACAGATAAATAAATGTTGCAAATCATTGCCTTACCAATTCTTACTTTCAGCATTTACCAATAAAGCTTGATAAGTGTCATCATAAATGGCAGAAATAATGGGGATATTACAGGGCAATTAATCAGAAGCATTTAGTGGGCCTTGACATTCAGCAGGAATTGTCAACAACAATTATTTTGCCATGCATTTGCCAATATCTCTTGGCAAATATTGACATTTCTTGGTAAATGATAGACAAGTGGAAAAATGTGTTTCTTAGACATTTGAAATGTAGAAATTATCAAAATATTCTGACATTTTCCAGTGAGCTCAAAAAATCATAAGAACTACTGGTAAATAACATAATTCCCCAGCGGGCCATTCATGCTTTATGCATAATAAACATTCATTTGCCATCAAGTATATACTCTATGTGGAGCTGTAACATATCTTTAGTTAGCATACATGGATAATACCCATTTTGTATGGGTTTTGCACTTATACTTTTCATTTGTTTCCAGCATTTAGTTTAACTGTAGAAGCACAGACAAGAAAGCATTATAAACATCTTTATTTAGCTTGTCTTATATATGTTACACATAAGACAAGTGAAATACATATTATGTAACCTGATTGTTTATGTAGCAAATGCTTTTTAATATATGCTTCAGTTAATTTGTAAACAGCTCATGTGTAAAACTGCTTTCAACCATACTGTTAGATTTCAGACTTGCAAAGTTAAGACTTATGCTTTCAGTCAGCAATTCAGTGCCAAAAACAATACCATGCTAAATAATAATAAGTTTTCAGGATATTTTAGATAAAGCTTCTTTACAAGACGGACATTAATTATGATTTATGTATGCTCACTCAGGTTTGGCTCATGTTGAATTTGCTTGGAACACATCCAAGCCAAATTTAACTAAGCATTCAATTATTGAGAGAAAACACTACAAAGATGTCATGGCAGGCTGAGCGAACACCACAACTGAGAAAAATTCAAACATTTGTTGAACTCATTGAATATATTTTAGGTTAACAGCGGTTTTCAAAGTGAGAGGTTTACAAATGTTAACTTCCTGTATTATGCTGATATTATACAGCAGAACAGCACACATAAGAGGTGAGGAAATATGTCAAACATTTTACAGCACCCAGTACTGACATTTAAAACAACATGAGAAGTGCAAATGAAGCGATGTATTTTTATTTTAACTTCTGGTGGTCTAATCTAATAACTACATCAGAGTGGTTACCAGATTTTCTAACTCCAGAAACACTTTCCAACATTGGTCTGTCTGATGGTCTCCACAGAATTCCTATGTGTTGTACAGAATGTTGTGGCATGTATTGGAGCTCACAATCTGTTTATGCTGAAAAGCATCAGTCAAGGCAGCTCACATGAAATGTAGAAACAAAATGTGGAATATTTAAACACAATCATCGATAGAGAGAATCACAGCAGGGCTTTTCTTTTGCTTGTCTTGCTAGTAGCTTGGCTGCTTTATTTATATTTGCAAAATTATAATATAATATAATATAATATAATATAATATAATATAATATAATATAATATAATATAATATAATAATGTAATGTAATGTAATGTAATGTAATGTAATGTAATGTAATGTAATGTAATATATTTTTCTTATTGTTATCAACAGCTACTGGCAACAATGTTGGAAGTATCCCTCTTCATACCAGCTTCTAGGAACAGCATGTGTGGAGACTGCTATTGCAGTCAGGTCCTGCTCTCAGAGGCATCTGAGTGGCATCTGATTGGCTGCTGTGAGTGCCGAATGCTGGACTCCAGCAGGGCTCTTATTTGACTATTTCTATGTAAACCACTTTGCAAGGTCTACCTGAAAAGTGGTATATAAAGATGTTAATAAATAAATGCTCCAGTCGAGATATGACAAAGACATGTTCTCCTCTGACTGGTGATGAGGTCGGTTCACCTGGGGTACAGGCAAAGATCTGTTTGGTCTCACCATTGCCTCCTATAAACTAAGAGTGTGTCCTACCAAGTCCATCCATTGGCATCTCAGTGAAATGGATCTTGAGTAGAAAGGCTGCTGTCACGGCTTTTGGAGAGCTCCTGCTAGTCCAAGTACTATAGGTAACCCAATGGTCTGGCATATGCCTGGCACCTTGACCTATTATTAGGATATGCACATTTCCCAATGCCTAGTATAAACTCCTGCATTTTCAGGTTCCAGGGAGTGGAGTGAGGATGATGCTCTGGCATCACTGCTCTTGTTACTTCCAGGGCCCCCAGCTGCTGCCATGACAGCAACCACTGGGCAACCAAGCTACCCACCACAGCATGTTCCCTTATAGCTACCAGCATACTTCCATTCTGGAAGAAGAGGCATCAAAATAGACTAGAAAGTTTCCCTATTCCATAGAGAGCTCCCTTGCTGCAGGCATAGCTATAGAAAACTGGGCCATATGGCCAATCCACTGGCTGAAGACCTATGATCTAGATGCTGCAGCCATTTCAAGGCTACAGGTCTGCACATAGGACTGAGGTGCCACTCTTGATATATTTCCAGAACAAAGCCTATTGCAAAGGATAGCACAGCTGTCAGGGACTGGTTGGATGCAGAGGAATAGTGGGAGGAAACAGCTGGGGAACTTCCAAGGGAAGAAGACTCAGAGCCTGGGGAGCAGTGGTGGAAGCTGAAGAGGTAACCGGGCTTAGTGAGCTCAGAGAGTCTGTGGCAGAGAGAAGACCAGAATCAGAGACAGAAGCTGAAGCAGGGGTGTGGGAAGAGGGAGGCCAAGAGGCAGAGATGAGTCAGCCATAGGTGTCTTCCCCTCCTGCTGCAAGAGGTTCCTCTCCCGTCTGGTCTCCCAGAACCAGAAGAGGCATGAAAAGGACAGACACAAACTCCGATTGCTTGGGGAAAGCCCAGTGTGTGTGTGGGGGGGGGCATAGATGGCTGTGAGGATGTGAGGACCTTTCATCTCAGCAACTGATCCATGGGGCAAGACCTGCCGGGAATGAGTACTTGTGCTCATTAGGCCTGGCATTCCACCAAGTCTGTGCAGATTGTGTTCTTGCTAATAAAGAGTTAACTCCAATGTGGATGGTGTGATTTACTGCTGGCTCACTCTCAAGAGGTGGAAAGTAGGGGCAACTGGCGGCTCTTGTTTCTCTGACTAAGTACACTATTTCAGAAAACAATGGCATTAGAATATGGAAAAGTTTAGCAAGAAACTAAACCAGTTAATGGTGAGCAAACACCACGGCAATGGATTTATTCTAAAAGTTCAATACAACAAACTGCTTCTATAAAAGAAGTCAAATTGAAATGTCTCAGGAAGAGTGCTGTGGCCTACAGAAGCCTGAAGAGGCATTTTGCCTATTAGAAAAGAGGAAAATTTCTATCCCCTGTGTCTTCTGGGGCTACAGACATCATCCACTTTGTTTGCAATGAGCACTTATATGACAGTATTCATGAAGCTCATTTAAGTACTGGCCAAGGTAGCATTAAAAACAAAATGCTAAAACTGCCGTGATCTATTTAAACCTCTGCTCACCATGTCAACAAAAATCTACAGCTCCCTAGACAGGCCTAGCAGGGGAACTAGCCCTGTCCTCAGAAATGAATTCACATTGCTAGGTTGAGTTAATAGGCATGCAAAGTCAGCAGGATGGAGAATATCAAATTATTCTTGTATATCAGGACCACTTAAACAAGTCTGTCATCCTCAGAGTCTTAGCAAGCAAAGGTGCAAAAGAAGTTGCAGACAATCTTATGGAGATTTTTTACTACTTTGGAGCTCCTAGTATTTTACAGAATAATGATGGGCATGAGTCTGGCAACAGAGTGGTAGAGGAGAGATGATGATAGATGATAGATAGATGATAGAAGATAGATAGATAGATGATAGATAGATAGATAGATAGATAGATAGATAGATAGATAGATAGATGATAGATAGATATAGATAGATAGATGATAGATAGATGATAGATAGATAGATAGATAGATGATATAGATAGATGATAGATAGATGATAGATAGATGATAGATAGATTAGATAGATAGATAGATAGATAGATAGATAGATAGATAGATGATAGATAGATATAGATAGATATAGATAGATGATAGATGATAGATAGATGATAGATAGATAGATAGATAGATAGATAGATAGATAGATAGATAGATGATAGATAGATGATAGATAGATGATAGATAGATAGATAGATAGATAGATAGATGATAGATAGATAGATAGATAGATGATAGATAGATATATGATAGATGATAGATAGATAGATAGATAGATAGATAGATAGATAGATAGATAGATAGATAGATAGATGATAGATAGAGTGCATGGTTCCCTCTTCATGGACATCTCTTTGATGTTTGGTGAATGTGCACTATTGACAGCTGTAGTATATATTTGCCCCTCAACTTCAATACGCCTCACATATATGTCATACATGATCCACACAGGTGGCTAATGGAGCTACATAAGATAAGAATCAGGTTGTTATTAGCACCTTATCCATTTCAGAAGCCAGAGATTGCAAAGATCCATTACAAAAGCAAACCATCCAAGTGTTCCTATTTTCCAGGGATTTGATCCAAGAATGTCCTGTTTTTCCTTAGGGTGTCCCTATTTTCACTGAAGAAATGTGGGAGGGTATGGAGTTATCCAGCCCCCGAGCTGTCTGAAGGCAATCCTGTATAGGGAAGTTTTCTTTAATGTTTAATGTTATATTATGTTTCTGTATATGGTGGTAGTTGCCCAGAGTGGCTGGGGCAACCCAATAGATGTGTGGGGTATAAATAGTAAAATTATCATTATGGAATGGGATGTCTCTATTTTCATCAGATAAATGTTGAAGGGTATGCAAAAGGCTACTGTAAATGTACAGTCTATACAAGATAAATGCTATATTTCATACCATCATTTTATTCAATGTTGGAGGCAGTGAATTATCTATATAAGGATTGGGCATTCTTATCTAGGAGTAAGTGTGACTGAGCTCAGTGGAGCTTTCTTCTAAGTAGCCATGTATAGGATTTCACTGCTAGAATCCTACCGCAACAAAACTCTGCAAGAAATTATTTTAAGATTGTTGCAATTGGCTCCTCGGTTGCCCTTATTTCACGGCCTGCTACTGCAGCTCCTTCCTCAGCTATCAAAACTTTCCTCCTCCCTTTAACAAGCCATCTGCTTTTGATGCTTCGAATCAGCCGCTTCCCAACACCTCTTCCCTTTCCTCCCTACCTCCCCCCCCCCATCAAAGGTGGTCAAAATATTGAACCTAACTTTGTGGCTGGGAATATTTCCTTTGCTTATGATATGTTAAGAGTGTCCTCCATGTTAGGAATGCCTCTACCCAAATCAGACCATTGGTTCCCCAAGCTCAATGCTGTGCACACTAATTGGCTGGGTTTTCAGACAGAGGGTGGTCTTTTTCTAGCCAGGAACTGAACTTTGGACCATGTGCATTGGAAAACTTGAGTGACAGCCCTTCCCCATTAATGGTGCTGTATAAAAGAACAGCAATATGAACAACAACGAGTTTTCAAATTGAGGATAACTCCTCAGGACTGTGATTATCTTGGGAAATCCAGCCCTTCTCTCTCTCTGATGGATAGCATTTGTGGTGCAACTCTGGATTTACAAAGATATTTGATAGGGACATTTGGACTGTATAAAAGAAGGAGAAAATTGCACTGATGCTGTGCTGCTGGTTGCTTGGTTACTTCTTTCGGTATGGTATCTATGCTGCTTTTATTTCCTTTCCCTGTGACTCTGCGACTTTACATTTATTAATATTGAATCTATCAGTGTTGCATGTAGCCCTCACAACTCTAATCTCTTTAGTTTGCTTTGCGGCCTTATTTCAGTCCCCTGTGTGTTTTAACAATTCTGTTGTCAGATGAAAATATTACCACAGTTGGGCTTATTCCAAAGAATCATCCTGCAAGAATGGCTATATAAATCAGCTATGCAGAATGCCAGGGGACTGTGGTTTATTTAGTTGGAAACTGGAAACTAAAAAAGAAAAAAGAAAAGGGAGGGGGCTCCTAAAAATTCTATATAGGGTACCAAAGCAGCATAGAATGTAATTTTCCCCCAGCTTTCAGTACTCTGTGAAAGAAACAACTAAAAGGGTTACAAAGGAACACTCTCTGGCTGACAAGTTGAGAAATGTCCATCTAATATGTTGGAAAGATAATATATTAGTACGATGACTTTTTTCCATAATTTGTTTCTTTCAGGAAACTGCTCTGCAGTTATTGGTAGAAATATTATGGTTTATTGATATACTGCTTTTTGGCCCTGAAACTGGTAAGCAGCATATTAATAAAAAAGAAAGATATAACTAAAGTACAATAAACACAATAAATCCATCAAACAATATATAAAACAGCAAAATCACAAAAACCCCACCAAACACACTGGATATGTGTTTTTGAGCTGCATTCGTGTTCTCAGTACAAGTGCAGTTCTCCTGTTTTTTCCCTCTCACTGGAAGCCAAGTTAAGTAACATCTACCACCCTCTGGCTAGTACAACCAATCACCTAAGGGAAGCCCAATCCACAAAAAATACGGGGGGGGGGGGGGGGGTGTGGCCTTGCCCTTGTTTCACCCAGAAGGAGTGACCATCCCTTTGGTGTCACTCCATTTGAGGTTGGCCTATCAGTGGCCTGCAAATATGGATGCTCCGCCCCTAGAAACCAGCCACAGATGGGGCAACGTTCTTGCTCTTCATGGGCAGGGCTGGCTGCCAAATCTTCAAGCTTCTCCAACAGACTGCTGTTCTCTAGGTGCAGCAGAAAGGGGCTGTGGAGGTGCCTAGTGTAGATGCTTTTTGTTTCCACAAGACCATCTGCTTATGGAGCCATTAGCAGGCTTCCATTTGGGCTACACAAAAGCCACTGGAACAGACACCTTCACTGTAATTTCTGTGTTTTCAAGCTGCCGCAATTGTACAAAACGGCCGCCCCATTTATATTGTAAGGCAGAAATGTAGATTTCTGGTAGTTTTACTGGAAATAAATATCTGCAGAATACCACAAACTTATCTCTAGCAACTATCCTACATAATCAGCAACCAAAATCTCCAGCAGGGTGATTCTCTAGATACTAACTTGGGGACTGAAACTCTCCAACTACCTAAACTTTCTTTATGTATGCCACAACAGCAGCAAGAATACTTATTGCAAAGTATTGGAAGACACAAGATCTACCCACCCTGGAAGAATGGCAGATGAAGGTGATGGACTATATGGAACTCGCGGAAATGACTGGCAGAATCCGAGACCAGGGAGAAGAGTCGGTGGAAGAAGATTGGAAGAAATTTAAAGACTATCTACAGAAATACTGCAAAATTAATGAATGTTAGAATGATGTTGGATTGAAGTTAAGTGGTTTTTTAGCAGTAATGTTATAAAGGAATGTGCAAAAATGGATTGTTAACAGGTGATAATTTAAAGTTATAATATATTAAGATGAAAGATTAGGATAAAAATAAAGAGGGAAAGGATTTGCTGAACCAACTAATTGAACTGGAATACAAAAAAGGGAGGTGTGAGGAGGTCTGGGGAACAAGCAAATGAAAGATAAGATACGGAAAGATTGAATTGTTTTTAACTTTTTTTACTTTGTATTTTTTCTTTTTCTTTTTTCTTTTTGTAACACTTTGAAAACTTTAATAAATATCTTTTGAAACTCTCCAACTACCCTACAGATGGTCAGACTCTACCACCCGTGGTCCTCCAGATATTATTGGGACTACAACTCTCATATACCCCAGACAGCTTGGCCGGTGGTGTGGGATAATGGGAATTGGATGCCAGCTGGAGGCCACCCCTTCTGCATAAATCATGTGTGTGCATTGCAGATTCACTGTACTCTGTGAAAGATCCACCAAAGGGTCAGATTCCATAAATTGCAGGATTTGGGGACTTTTTTAAAAAACCAACAACTGCATTTTAATTAAAATTTGGTACAAATTCCAGGAATATAACGAAGTTCCTTTAAGAGCCTCACCAAGTGGGGGCTACTGGTTGGTTATATCTCATATACGGTTATAAGAATGTGTTTAAGCTTCCCGTTCCCGAAGAAGAGTCTTTCAACCTCCAGTAATCCAGCATGATTTTGCTAGTTACATTCTGAAACACCGCATAATAGTATTCTTGATAATTTAATTAAGAATTGAGCAACAGGCCCCATGTGTGAAACTCAACGCAGCAGGCCTCCTCTGAATGTGCTGCAATGTACAAGTGCATTCTGCCGGCGACATTGCAACAAAGGCTGAGCCAAGGAAGTGAGGGAGGAGCAGGTGGAAACTGGGCAAAATGAAAAGCAGCTCCTCTTAAAAGGACATGCCATTTGTTTCACAAGTCCAACTGCTCAGCCCATTCATATTCAATCCCACGCCTCTATTCTAGCGTAATATATTTGTGCCAGATGCAATTTCAAGCTATTACTCACAGCAGGAAGGCTAGAAACCCATTTTTGATGGGGGACCACACATTTTCAGTAGTTTGGGGCACATTACTCTTGCTGAGCCTAAATGGTTCATGGTTGTTAAATTTGAATTTTATTCACCTGTGCTGACCTAATTGCATTTAAACAAAATTCCTTTCAAAGTATCCCTTTAACAATGGGAAATACCTTGATATTTCTCCGTTTGTCCCTGTGCCCAGTTCCCCACTGTTATTGCCTTGCCGAAAATCCATTTCAGGGCGGGGGGGGGGGGGAGGGGATGGAAATGCTGAAAGGTTTTAAATTATAAAAAGGAGAATGCGCTGGATAGGCTCTCTGAATCTGCATCACAGGTCACTGTGGTTTTCCAGCTTTCACGTTAACATTATGTTTAAATAAATTGATGCAGGAAATATATAAGCATTTGTAACTCACAACCAGCTGAATACAAATGCCATTTTGGGCCAGAGACTGCCCAAGGAAGAATACATAAGACATTTTCATTAGCAGATAAAGGAATTCGTTTGGTGCTAGCGGGATGGCCTCTGCTAAAGAATTCAAGTACTGCAAGTGATGCTTATGTATAACTGCCCTTTTATTTTACAATCTGGAGTTTCCCCCACATTCAACTGCATTGATTCATTGCAGTCTGAGCTTTTCAAACTACAGCTACGAACAATTTTTACGTGTGAAAATCTGAGGTTATTTCTTAGACAAAGCCTTTGAAGAATTTCAACAGAGGCTAAAAAGAGTTTCAGTAAGACTAGCAAAAATTACATTTTGGGGGAAGTGTTGGATGGATGTGTATATGAAGCCGGCAAAATGTTATCTGAAAAAGCCATAGGTTTATATCTGCCTTCAGAGCTATTCACCACATTTGTTTCCTCTTGCTGCCCATATAGTGACTGTGACGATGTCCTCATGTCATGATCGGGGTACATTATAATGTCACTGGGAAAAAGCAAACTAAAACTAAATGCTCAAATTTAAAACTTATGGTGACTATCATTACTCTTAATAACTCAGCTACAATTTTTCATATCTTTGTAAATGACCTTATTCTTTTGATTATTTATACATTATGCATGTCTACAGAAACTGTAATATTCCTTAAAGTATTTCAAATAAAATACCCTATTTTCAAAAAATGTCCCACTCAGAATGACTGTCCTCACTGATTTCAGTTCTGTTAGATAAACCAGATCAGTGTTTCTCTGCCACAGAGCTGTTGCTCATCCAACAGGAGTGGCGGCTGTAGAGCAGGGGGTACCACTTTCTGGAATGGAACAGGGCTGCTGCTGGTGAACTGGCTGCTGCAAAACCGCACCTGCGGGAGCACCAGGCAGGCTTCCTTGGTGCACTCGTGCAGCCCCAACCCCACTGCCACTCCCGCACCATCCTGGTGAGTGGCAGCAAGGTGCCATCCTTGAAGCCAGCTGCTCCTGTCTCAATGTAGAAACTATTGGACAAGATGGATGAATAATCTGACCTGGTATGGATCAGATTCCTACATTT